>NC_138548.1:43619379-43706687 GCF_964273705.1 Natrix helvetica
TATGGAGAGAAATTTATCCCTGATATTTTAAACATTTTATCTTTATCGTCTTTATTATTTTTTATCATATTTAATGTTCAGACCTTTCAAGAATTCTGAACCAATGCCAATAATTTCAACAAATTTTGCAAACAGACATTTGCAAAACAGAAGAAACTCAGTCATGATCAAATGGATTTTTGACTCTACAGAATTGTAGTGATTAAGTCTTCAAAATATTGTTTGCTTGTCTTGCAAGTTGGAGGAAAAGGTGTCTCTCTTTAGAAATACATGTCAAAGAAACAGAATTAGTTGTGTTCAATTCCTAATTGAATAGTTGGCTTCTGATCAAGCTTAGGCAATAACCTGTCAAAGTCCCTCAGGATGGCAGCAGATATAGTGTGACCTATTTTTTTTCATTCCCCCCCCCCAATTGGTCACAAATTAATGTTATATTAGTGAAAGGAAGATTTTTTTTAACTGCATAGCCAGGAGCAAAAGAGAAAGGAAACTGAATTCATAAAAATAGTGTTGGAGTGAGATGATAAAAAATATAGGCTGGTGAAAATATTAAGTACAGCTGGTGGTGACTGTATCACTGGCTAAATTCCTTGCATAATCTTGATTCTAAAATATTTCTGTCACAGGAACAGCTACGAAACATTTCTACCAAATAATAATGTAATGCATTTTTTCCTGTTTTCTGCAAAGGGATTTATACCTGGCTCCCCTCCGTAGACGGGTGCCAGCTGCAACAAGCTGGAAAAGAATTATCTGCACCAATGTATCGTCAGTGATCTAAAAACATTTAATACAGAAATATTGTCTACAGGACATTATGGCTGTGACACAAGCTGAGAGAAAATAGCACCTTAAGTTACCCGCTAACCAGAGTCACTTGGCACTTTTAACCTACTTGGATAAATGAAGGTTCAGGAAGCCACAGGAGGGCATAATTAATCTTAGCTCTCCTTTCCCTGTCCCTCCTTTCATTTTAAAAAATATTAAGCACAAACCACTGAACACATTAATGTAGAACCATTATAGAAACTCCTTGACACAGAGCTGTGGTAAACATGCAGGCATTTCCCTTGGGTTCTTCCCCTGTTTGAGGAACTGCAGTTACTTCAAGTGGTAATTCATCAGCAAGCTGCTTAAATGAAATATTGTCTACTATATGTATACACACCTACAACAGTTTTCCTGGTGACCATGTTGTCTACTTTTCAGAAGATAGCCCTTGGCATTTATGCACCACATGGGTCACCTGGAGACTGTCTGTTGGTGCATAAGACAACACTAGCCTGGGAATTGATACATGATGCTAGGATTATATTATGTTATGTTGAAAGATTTGCATTAGATACTCAGTTGTTTTCTGAGCAAATTTTAGAATTTCAGCCTTTGAAGTCAGTGGTGGGATTCCAAAATTTTACTACCGGTTCTGTGAGTGTGGCTTGGCATGTCTTAGTGGGCGTGGCTTGGTGGGTGTGGCTTGGGGGCCTGGCAGGGGAAGGTTACTGCAGAATCCCCATTTCCTCCTGATGGGCTGGGACTCTGCAGGCAGAGAATAGATGGGGGTGTGGCCAGTCAGAACTACTCAAAATTTCAGCTACCGGTTCTCCAGAACTGGTCAGAACCTGCTGAATGCTATCTCTGTTTCAAGTCCTTAAACAACCCAGAGACTATCTGAGGTATCTCCTATCTGGAGTAAACAGTCCTTTGAAATCTCCCATTAAAATTTGGGGTAGTTTCAAATCTTAAATTGTAGTTGTTATAGTAACTAGCTGGAAATACTTTTGGAACAGAACACTTTGAACAAGATCCTTCAGTAAGGCTGATATAAAAGTTTTGCTTCATTGCTTTGCTGACTTTTTGGAGAGAGATACCATGGACTTTTTAACTGATTTTTCAAGCAACTTTGGAGGAAACAACAAAATAGTGATTCTCTATAGTTAGTACATTGAAAGAGTACATTGTTGCTGTCAATCCATTGCAATGGTGATTCTTCCAATATGATCTCAGACTTGTTGTCTGGAATGGCCTCACCAAGGGATATCATTGCAAGTTGAATTGGGGAAACATGTCACTTATCTGAACTGGGAGGAGGGGAATCACTATTCAGCCAGACTCTGCACTTCAGCCACATTTGTTTTGACCCAGAGATGTTCAACTTAAAGTTAAATTGGAAGTTTAATAAAAGTTAATTCCATTACTCAGCAAAATGTTGGCGAACTCACATACATAAAAAGATTTTGGCAGTCACAGAAGATCTTAACAAACTCAATGGGATTTTTTAATTACATTAAAATTGTTAATTGATAAACTATTGGTCCTTTGTCTCACTTGTAACCCGCATCTTCATAACAGGTCTGTCTTCCCCTCCTTTCCTTTCCCCACCTCACCCCAATTCAAATCCTATATCAGTTTAGCCACCCTTTGCTTCTGATAAAGTGAACAGTGTCTGGTGAAAGTTTTTGCCTCTGAATAAAATTTATTAATTGAAAAAGGTTCTATTAGATTCCTTTTGATTTATATATATTTTGCCATCATATTCTCCTGCATGGCTCAATCGTGTTTCTGGTGGTCAGATGTTTGAATGAATGTCTAAACAAACTTGTGTATAAAGACATACTATACATGTAAAGTCTATCCAAGTGAAAAGGAACTGTCAAAAGAGGCAAGATTATAGCTGAATTCCCAATCTTGAGAAAAAGGCATGGTTACTTTAAGGACCTGCAAATAGTTTGCTTCTGCCCTCAGCATGTTCTGAAGCACCTTTTCTGAAGTGAATCCAAATGCCCTATTTGATAGTATGAGATTAATTTTCCATCTATTAAAAAGACCACCTGTTTTTTAACTCAGAATCTTAACTTGAGCAAAAATCAAGAATCATTCAAGAAGCAATTAAGCTGACATAATCTTCACCTCCATTTCATCTGAGTACCAGCTTGTTTCATGTGGTTTCTGTCCCAATTATATATTATTCTAGACTTCTGTTTATGATATTTAATATTTCTGTTTTTAAAAATAAAGAGAGAGAATACTCCTTAATGGCTAGCTCTCTGATGCATATTAATTATATTTAAAAAGTGATATTTGTGGTTAAATAATATGTATAAATCATTTAAAATATACATCATTTTAATAGAAAAAAAATCTTTTGCCCTGAAACAGCTATTCCATTCTAATCAGGTAAATATACATTTGCAAATGTATATTTAATAATTGTTTGTCTGAGTGGCTGAAAAGATTCCTTAAGTCCAAGAAAATACCAAGTATTATTAGCAGGGGTTTTCAACTTGGCTTGGCTTTGTCAGTATGTATTCATGTTTTGGAACAGCAGTGATAAAAGTTGTAGAGCAATATCCACTTGACAGAAAAAGAATCTAAATTCTATTTTACCAAAAAAAATTCCATTCGTGGGTGGTTCATACAGGTAGAAAGTAGGAAAGTGGATCTTGCTCTTCCTTCCCTCATGTTTGTGTTATTTATATGTTTTCCTTGTATATCTTATATATATCCAATATATATATATAAGATAATCAAAGCAACTAACAGGGATAAAATAAAGCAAGCAAAGAAAGCTAAAATAAAGCAGAAGAAAATAACATAACAACATAACATCATGACATGACATCATGATATGACATAATAGCATACAACATAATATTAAAAGCAATATTCAGAACTTTTCCAGAAGCCTCCTGATAGGGCTAGCTTTTTATTCATATTCTATGATTAAACACAGCTCCTAAAAATTAGGGTATTCTTAGGGACATGATAACATTAAACATGATATATATATAAAACTGGAAGTTGCTATCCCCAAATCTTTCATTAATATCTTCTTAAACACCATATTTTCTATGAAACATTTTAATAATAATCCTCATGAGGATTTTGACGTGGTTGTGGGACTTGTGTGTTCTGATGAAGATGAGAGCTATCTTGGAGTTTCAATCATTGGATAGTCTCATCAGAGGAGTTTGACAAAAAGTATCGCACAATAAATATGATGAGATGTAAATTATAGAAAGCCATACAGGCTCAAAAAGAACAATGTCCTCTAAAGAAGTTGAAGTATTGAAACAAAGAATAAGTGATCTAGAATAAGTAATCTAGAACATTGAAAAAACAGCAGAATAAGGTTGCGTGCATTGAAGCTTGTTTCAAAAAAGCAACTAGCACAAGCATTAAAAGTTGCCAATACTGTAATATCAAATATAAGCACCAGATTACTGCAAGAAACAAACCAACTAATATATAGGACAGAGTATCTTTTCCTCTTCTAGATCTATCTGTCTATTAACTGCTTTGTCTGCTTCAACCATCTGATGTACTTGCAATATTCCATGCCCACCTATTTCCCTTGGTAGATAGAGTCTGTCAATGTTACTGCAAAGATGAACAATATGAATTGTTGTCATTTTGTAATAACACCACACCTGCCTATCTCAATTCCTTGGAAAGGGCCCAATAGGTAGATAAAAATGCCAAATCCAGTATGAACATATGTCTGACTGTCCAACAAACCATAATAATAAACTTATAGGTATAACAAATATCTTTTTTTGTATTGTACCACTGTAGAAATAAATAATGCTTGTTTTCATTCATTAAAACAAATAAACAAAGAACTGCAGTAATTTTGAAACCTAAGCAGGATTGGTTCTGGCTAGTAATTGGATTAAGGACCATTGGAAAAATCCTGGACTGTAGATTACACTGGGTAGATAGAGAGAGGGTAGCTGAGGGAGAGGGAGATGGAAAGACAAAAATGATGATAGATAGATGATAGATAGATGACAGATAGATAGATAGATAGATGATAGATAGATGATAGATAGATAGATAGATAGATAGATAGATAGATAGATAGATAGACAGACAGACAGACAGACAGACAGACAGACAGACAGACAGATGATAGGTAGGTAGGTAGGTAGGTAGGTAGGTAGGTAGGTAGGTAGGTAGGTAAATAGGGATAGTTAGATAGATAGATAGATAGATAGATAGATAGATAGATAGATAGATGATAGATAGATGATAGATAGATAGATAGATAGATAGATAGATAGATAGATGATGATAGATAGATAGATAGATAGATAGATAGATAGATAGATGATAGATAGATAGATAGATGTCAGTCAAGCTGGCAGATCCAAAAGAAAGGGGGAGTCAAGGAAACAAAAAGAAGAAACATTTAATACATTCTTTGCATCTATCTTTAGACAAAGGGGAAAATAGTACCATGAAAAAGAGATTAGGAACACAAATCAAAATAGGTAAGAAAATGATAAAATAATATCTACCCAGCTTTTTCAGGAGGGCCCTACTATCACCACTTCTGAATTATTGGAGAATTAATCTATCCTCTTGGAGAAGTTTGGAAAAATCATTTCCATGAGCTTAAATTGATTTTAAAAATTGAAATGCCATTGATGCCTAGCCATACATTTTAGAGGAACAAACATAAAAACATATCGCACAAGTAATCATATTTTTAATGGCAGCTTTTTATTCAATCAACAGAATGTTCATCCATTCTACTACTCAGTTTATGAATGAAAGTTACTTCTTTAATTAATAATAAACAGAAATTAATGAGTCCTGGATTCCCTTTGTGTCTAGATATTTTTTAAAAACAAATATTCTTAGTGGGGATGTTTCTTGGAAATATTCCCCATTAAGTGTCAACTTAGTGTATACTTAGCTAACCTAACAGCCTGAGAAAGGAACAAGAAGAAATAAAACTGCTAGTGCTATAATAAATTGAACTGTTTGTGGGGTTTTTTTACTTTCCTGCCTGAAAATAATGGGGCATGTATTTGTAGCAAGTCCATGCTTGTAACACTGTTTGAAGAAAAAGTCAAAAGATTGGAACAGCAAGTAACTGTATTTCAGCTTATGAGAGAGAATGAAGGTTTATCAGAACAGCAAATGAATCATTACAACAGGAGCTGACAGAGGAAGGAACTCTCCGTAAAGAAAAGAATCAAACAAAGGACCAAGCACTGTGGATTAGAACACTAACCAAAACAGACATATTCTACACTGCTGGAACTCAGAAGCAGCTTCAAGCCCTTGCAGAAAGAAAGAAAAAAAACAGGCTGTGAGTGTGCACGTAGGAAAAGAATCCCTGCTAAACAGGGACCCTGTTGAAGGCTGGGTTCATGTATGATAAGGGAGGTGCATCTGAGCCTCAAAGAAAACAAAAACCATGATAGTTGTCTACCTGCATTGACTCTTTGCACTTATAAACTTACTGACCACTGAGGACAATAAAGTTAGAGGTAGTTAACAGAGGGACTGCTTTTAACTCCTTTGGTGTCTCTGAGAAACATGCCTTTCTATTGATTAGACCCGTGATGGCGAACCTATGGCAGTGGCACGCAGAGCCACCTCTCCGGGCCCGCGAGCAGTTGCCCTGCCCGTTGCTCTTCCGGGTTCTGGCATGCTGGCCAGCTGGTCTTCACCATGCGCACACTGGGAAGATGGCCTTCCGGTTTCTGGCATGTGCACTGGCCACCTGATCTTCCAGTTTCTGGCCATATGTGCACATGAAAACCAGAAGATCGAGAAACTAAAAGATGCATGCATGCACACCGAGTGGCTGCTCTTCCAGTTTACAGTGTGTACATGCGCACTGGCCAGCTGGTCTTTGTGTGTGCATGTGTGCCAGAAATGGGAAGACCAGGTGCATATGCACGCCAGAAACTGGAAGATCATCTTTCCGGCATGTGTATGCTCACATAGCGGCTGCTTTTTCAGTTTCCGGCACACACACACATGCACTTTTTTTCCGGCACTCAGTGCTGAAAAGGTTCACCAACCCTGGATTAGACTGATATTCTCTGAGCTTCCCAAATTATACTGAGGACATTCATACAACAAAGCATGTTTGAAATAGTTTACCGTGACTACTTCAAAAGAGCAATGTGACTTCTGAACTATATTTAAGGTTGCAACTATAACAAAGTTATAAGTCAAGCATCCCATGTTATGTGTTCTTTTTTGGACATTTTATTACATCTGAAAAGCCAAAAAATAGTACAGATAGTTCTTGATTCACAATAGTTCATTTAATGACCATTCAATGTTACAATGGCATTGTAAAAAGTGACATGATTGTTATGATTTATGACTGTTGCAGAATCCCCATGGTCATATAATCAAAATTCGGATGCTTGGCAACTGATTCATATTTATGACGAATTGCAGTGTCCTATAAATTCTATAATCACATTTTGCACCTTCTGACAAGCAAAGTCAATGGGGAAGCCAGATTCACTTAACAACTGGGTTACTAACTTAACAACTGCTGTCAGCATTCCAAATATCATCCAGAATTAAATCAGAGTCCAAGGCAGAGCTTTCCTCAAACTTCCAATTTATTAAGAGAGACTTGTTGGCACATCTGTGGAAACCCGAATCTGAAAGCTTCCTGGGTTTCCCCACCCAGCTGAAAGTTCATCATCTTACCCCCACACCCACAAGTCCATCACATGGTCCAATCTCCCACTGCTACGCTGGCAGTTCTACCCATCCAGTTCCGGTCAGGCTCAGAGGTGTAGAGACAAAAGACGACCTTGTGCTTCTAGAAAGGATTTTTTTTTTATTTTGACAACAACACATTCTACTCCTTACTATTCCCCTCCCAATTCCCCACTAATGAAAAAGCACAGTAAAATAATAAAGAGTGTGGCAGGCCAAAATCCTAAAAGGAACCAGCTGCAGGCCTGACACTGCAGTGATTCCCTTAACAACTGTGGCAAGAAGGGTGATAAAATGGGGCAAAATTCACTTAACATATGTCTCACTTAGAAACAGAAATGACTCGATTGAAGTCATAATGTGAGGACTACCTGCATTGTCAATAGTACTTATAAGTTTAAATCTTATTTGCCTCCAGAATATGAGATTATTAATATTGTTCAAATTAAACATCTTTTTTAAGTTTTATTGGGAGAGAGGGAGAAAATGCTCAGAAGAATAGCTTTCCAATTAGCAGGCAGGAAATGCTCTTCGACACCTGAAGGAAATAAGATGTCCACATGAGATCAAAGCTGGTGGAAGGGGACATTAGGACATCCTAAGGCCGTGATGGCGAACCTATGGCACGCGTGCCACAGATGTCACGTGGAGCCATTTCTGCGGGCACACGAGGCGTTGCCCGGTCAGCTCCAGCGTGCATGTGCGCGCTAGCAAGCTGATTTTAAGCTTTGATTTTTTTTACCTTCTGGAGGGGTACGTCAGGTAGGGAACTGACTTCTGGTTTGCCTGCTGGGCTGCTTTTCACCCTCCGGAGGCTTCAGAAGGTTTCCCTGAAGCCTGCAGAGGGCAAAGAATGGCCCAACATGCAAACTGGAAGTCTAGAAGTTCCTGAAGCCTCTGGAGAGAGAACATGGCGCAATTGGAATGAACTTCCGGATTGTCCGTTGGGCCATTTTTCTTCCTCCGGAGGCTTCAGAAGGTTTCCCTGAAGCCTCCGGAGGGCAAAGAATGGCCCAACATGCAAACTGGAAGTCTAGAAGCTTTTGTGAGGCCTGTATGCATGTGAAGGGGGGGGTGCGCGCACATGCATGGGGGGATTGTACATGCATGTGTGGGGGGAGGGCATTGCATTATGGGTGTGGGCACATGCGCACGTGACACACACACCACACGCTCCCCCCTCTTTTGGCACGCCTTGACAAAAATGTTAGCCATCACTATCCTAAGGGAGTGATATCAAGAAGTTATTCCAAAGGAATAAGTGATAGCCAAAGCAAAGAGACTGGCAAATGGTAGAAGAAGAAAAGATGGACATGAAAATCAAATTCAAAATGTGAATTTGCAGAGTGCTTCTTAATAAAACAGGACAGAGCCATACGTATCTGGACAGCAGGACAACCTCCCACTATTCCAATCACTCAAACTGTTTCATTGAATTAGATATAAGTTGTAAAGTGGCTGCCTACCTTGAAAACAGAGAAACTATAGAAACGGAAGGAAAAGGGACCATTTGTTTCATTTGAAAGATTAATGAGAAAAAGTATCATTTCATGATGCCTATTATATGCCATGTTGGAAATCAATCTTTTGAGTATAAGGACAGCCACAACCTATGGGCCTCTTTACAGGGAAAAATATTTCTTGATTATTGTATTTTTTAAAACAATGAACTTCTCATTAATAAAAGTATTGGGACACAATTTTCTTTATGAAGTACCCCAGAGAGCTAAACAATCAAACCCTATAGATGAGTGTTTGCATAAAGACTGCATGAAACTGTGGCAAAGGAGACTTGGGCATAAATCTCTTCAATGAAGGAAATAATAGTTCTCTAATATTTAATAGTTCAATGACTGTCACATAATTATTGAAAGAGAGGAGGTCCGTTTGATGCAAATAGAGCTTCGCAATTGTTATGCAGCAGGGACATCCAGTGCTACAAAACCAGACTAGTCACCAAGGAACACTACCAAAATAATTGTAATTTATGATGAAACATTGCACACTTTCTTTAAAACATGCCTCAACACTTCAGCATCATAAAGATGCATGCTCAGTATATAGATTCAACGGCCATTTTCTTGCATGGGATTGTATAATATGCAATGTAACAGACAACAAAATACAAAAGAATGTGGAAAGCAGACTTACATATCCAATTCAGTTTCACTTAAGAGTAACAGTAAAGGTTTCCTTCACACATATATGCTAGTTTTTCCTGACTCTAGGGGGCAGTGCTCATCTCCGTTTCAAAGCCAAAGAGCCAGAACTGTCTGAAAACGTCTCCATGGTCATGTGGCCGGCATGACTAAACATCAAAGGCACACAGAGCGCTTTTACCTTCCTACCAAAGTGGTCCCTATTTTTCTACTTGCAGTTTTTACATGCTTTCGAACTGCTAGGTTGACAAAAGCTGCCACAAGTAATGGGAGCTCATTCCATTATGTGGCACTAGGGATTTGAACCGCCGAGCTGCCAACCTTTCTGATCAACAAGCTCAGTGTCTTAGCCACTGCGCCACCATGGCCCTTCTCACTTAAGAGTAGAGGACAGTATATTACCAGCTCTTAATTGTAAGCAGACTTAAACAACTCAAACTTCCTATCACCACATTATTTCCTAAATAAATTTAGTGGTTTTTTTCATGCAAGCACCAACCTCAAAATTAGTTTCTTATAAAAGTCTTACTCTTAATTTTACAATTTCTCATCCCATACATTCTCTCTACAAATTCATTTCTACTTCTTATAGTAATGAGTCACTCATTATCTGTTGAATATCCAATAAGTAATGGGTGACTCATTACTATAAGAAGTAGAAATGAATTTGTGCTGACCAGACTCATCAACTCACAAAGTGTGCCAGAAGCATTGATCGGGGAAGTGAAAGAACAATGTCAAACACTTACCAAGCCTACTGATAATTACTCCTTCCATGTAATTCATGTGGTGACAGCAATATTACCATGTATTTTGAAGATCTAGGGAAGAAGCTCAAGAACATCAAGGCTAAGATGGAATTCACATTCATCTTCCAATCCATGAAAGAAAACTTTGAAGTAACAACTGCAAAGATTCATGCACTGTAGAAGGTAAAGAGAGAACAGCCTTAGTAGATCCTATTAAAAATATTTACTGATAAATCAAAATGAACTCTGGCACATAAAATTCATGG
This sequence comes from Natrix helvetica, assembly GCF_964273705.1. Lineage (NCBI taxonomy): Eukaryota > Metazoa > Chordata > Lepidosauria > Squamata > Natricidae > Natrix > Natrix helvetica. Next base: position 43,630,033 of record NC_138548.1, read on the forward strand.
CCTTTATTTGGAATAAGAGGGGGCTACTATAGTGACTCCTATTATTTAAACCATAGGAGTTGAAGGATACAATTTATTCAAAAGCAATTGAATAAATAGAAAAGCAATAGAAACGGAGAAGTAATTGCACTGTATGTTAGAAGTATCCACACCTGCTCAGAAATCAAAATGAATTAACTTAGAAATCCTGTAGAAGCATCTGGTTTACAATAAACGGAATAAAAAAATAAGCTTCTTGTCTGCTATTGCCAGACTAAAAATGTGGATAAAGTTTTCCAAAAGCAAAATGCAGATATTTCAAAGAGGAATGAAGTACTGAGCAGCAGATCTAACACAACAACATGCAAGTGATGACATCATAATGCAAATACGAAAAGACAGAATCTGATGTCCAGGAAGATTCTGTCTTTTCGTATTTGCATCCTGATATCAGATGCAATTATTTAAGTCAAAGGTTTCTGCTGTGATGTTGCCATATACATTTTATCACTTCTTCCTCCTCCTCCTTAGTTCCATATACTTATAGTTTGTGATTTTAAAGAGAACTGAGGATGAGTATAAGTAAACATATATTTTGGACAAGCTTAATAAACTCAGTATGATTTTGAAAACCAACTGTGATGTCCAGGAAGATCCAAAAACAAAACACACACAGAGAGACACAAACAAAGAGAGGGAGGGAGGGGGGGAGGGAGGGAGGGAGAGAGGGACAGGGACAGGGACAGGGAGAGGGAATATCTAGGGACAAGTCTTCAAGGAAGAGTATATACAGGCTGGAATTGCAATACCAATTGGACTTAGTATTACAAATACTAAAGGTTAGTATCAGCTGAAGTTGACAAATGTTGTTAAGAGAAACAACAAGGGCTTCTTCAAAACAAAAAGAAGAGAAAGAATCAGTGTATCAGCTGCTCAGTCAAGGTGTCAACATTGTAACAGGTAAATGTAATAAAGAAAAAATGAAACAAGATAATTGTTATTTCTCCTTTCTTCAACAAGTGGGCAATATAGAAAAAGCAGATGAAAGGAGCAGGATACAAAAAGAAATTTCAAAATGATATGAATAGAGTGGAGAAATAAGTTGAAAAAAATAAAATTTAACAATGAGAAACGTAGTTTACTCATTCAAAGGCAAAATCACAAGCAAAGTATAGATATCAACTTTGACAAACATTATGAAATATGAATTAGCCATGTGGCAAAGCAATAACTAATAATATTTTAGTCTGCAAATAACAGAACAAAGTATAAATCACAGGTAACAATTTAACGATACTCTTCAAGTCTATAGTCTTGGGAAGACCTCAGACATTGCATTTTATGAAGATTTCAAATGAACTGGAATATGTTGACTAGTTGAATACAGTACGTTTAACCTTCAGAACAGGTAGTCAAGAGGCTATATGATAGCATTTTGAAGATGATTCAAAGATTGTCACACAAAGGAATGTCAAGATTCGTTCTCTTTCTTTTCAGATTCCAGAACATGAAACAATGATAATAACTTACAGGAAAGCAAATTATGGTACAACTTTTAAAACATTTTGTAACAGTGGAATAGGACAATTGATGTCCTTTTGGTGAATGCGCTGGGGCATAGATTGGATAACTTTCTGTTAGGAATGCTTTAATTTGCAGCGAGCAAAGGGTTGGACTTGTGGCCTAAAAGGCCCCTTCCAATTCTATGATCCTATGACAAACTTTCATAGATTAATCCAGCAGCAGCTGCAAGTATCAATACATTTTGGGGGGAGAAAGACATTGAATAAGATGGTATTTAGTACCCAAAAGATGTACAAACCCTATGGCACAGCCCTTAAAGTGTCATCAAACTCAAATTTGTAATTTGATAGAAAGCAAACAGAATAAAATACTTGGGGAGTAGCTTTAAGTATGCATGCTTAGTTTAATTGTCTTGAATCAAATTAAATCTTAAATTAATTTGCCTGAGATGTGCCCTACCCTTACCTAATTTTTAGAATGCAGCCTTTTGGAGTATCTCTGTCAAATATGATTCTCAATTTTTAAAAAATGGTTGCACTCACTCTATTCTAATGAACCACATAAAAGCACAGTTTGAAAAATAATAAACTTTGCCAAATAATTTTTAAAAATAGCTTGTTATTCCCAGTAGTGATGATGACAGCACAATATTTTTGGGTTATGTGCCCCAGAGTAAGAATCTGCGCTTATCTTTATTGACTGATGTTTGAAATATATGCCTTAATTTTAAATGTGTTGTAAATTAATATTTTGATCTCAAATGAAAAAAAAGTTCAGTGCTCTTTCAGTTATATTTTTAGCTAACATCAGTGCATTTAATAGAAAAACAAAACAAAAAGTATGTTAATAAAACTGATTAAATAATCTCACTTAAAGGAACCTTACCTTGTATAATTGACTTGCTTTTGGTAAAATAAGAAGCAGTAACTCTGTTTTCCAGCCTTAGAAAAGAAGACAAGAATGTTACTCTGGCCCTGTACAATCAACTAATGCTTCTGGTTTCTAAATAAACATTTATCCATGTTGTTTTGACCTTTGTTATATTATTAATGCATGGTTGAGAGCAAGAAACCTGGGAAGGCTTCCTGAATAAAAGGTGGTAGAACAGCACTAATAAGACCTCTTGAGTGAATTGCAGGTTTCCCAGAAGAGCTTTCCCAATATCAGCAGATCTTGCTGGGCTGAAGCCTTTTCTCATATTTTGGAAGGCACACCGAAATGGAGTAGTGCAAGCAGAGTTGCACTATTGATGCTCTTCTAAAGAAACATTGGTGGAAGAAAGTTGGCATTAAATAGTGTGGGAAGCTTAGACAATGTGCTTTTGAGCTGGTATAAATAGATAGCACAATATTATGATGCCTTTATGGCCCCATCTGTTCCAACTGCTTCTTGAAATGGGATTTCTTCAGTAGTGGATGATGTGTCCATGGTACATGAATGTTCCTACAAAACTATATCAATAAACATTCAATTGTAATATCATATGACTAGTGAGGAGTTCAGTTCTTTCAGTTCTTTCCTCTGTTGGAAGGCAATCCCATATTCATTCACTCATTTCTTACCTGCCCATCTCTCTCAGAATAAAATAAATATCTTGCTATTCTTATTATCAGTGGACCTCTACAATAATTACCCTGTATAGCTTATAGCCTCACAAAGAAGTTGCATCACAGGGAACTGCATGTATTTGCTACACCTTTTGCCACAATAAAGCAACAAGAGCAATGATATTTCCAACGAAAAACCTTATGGTGCAATCATAACACATAATTCTTGTGGCTGCCACCATCCTATGGATAGTGGGCTATTTCACTGTTACAAAACCTTCAGCCTGCAGGAATTTAATGTATGTGGGATTTCTTTGAATCTTCAAACTTTAATCCATCCCTTCCTCCCTCCCTCCCTCCCTCCCTCTCTCTCTCTCTCTCTCTCTCTCTCTCTCACATGAGATACAAAGAGATTAGAAGCAAACATCTTCTTGTACTTTCTCAAGTTCAACCTCACAAATCCGATGCTGCCCTTGGTTAAAAGCACCAGCGTTAAATACCGAACATTTTCGTTCCTTGTGTCTCTCTGACTCTTTGCTTTTCTTTTCACATTTCAAGGTGATGACAAAAGAGAGAATAGTCTTAGCATTTGTTAATACCCACTTGACCCACAAAGAAATTCACTAGCATTTGCAGCTTCTAATTTAAAAACCATTAGACCGTTCCGCTTGGTGGACCAGATCTAAATATTCTTAAAGGGGTGGTTTAATTTAATCATTACCTTAACAAGCCCCCTTTTAAAATGATGATCCGCCAAATTCAGGGGATTTGTTTTGGAATCTGATCCAATAACTGACTTTATACAAAGAGAAGCATAGCTGCATCTGATTTGGTTCAGAACGGGGTGATAATCATGAAAATTGCTTTGCATATTTAATCACTGTGAAAACATGAGTACAAACTACTTTCTAGAGATTACCTTAAAAAATTTAAAAGCTTCAGGCTTTGCAGCAAACATGCCAAGTACTTTGATTTACAGAGAATTATTTGGATTTTATAGAAAGCACATTGTTTCAAAGACTTAGTCAGCCACTGGCAAATCGATAGTTTAACCATAAAAGCAAAAGGAAAAAAACTAACATTATGGTATCTTTAAATATAATGTTAAGATGAATTGCTTTAGATACGTAATTGAATTGTGAGTTTGTATGTGTATATGAGAAAGAGACAGACAAAGAGAGGGGGGGGGAGAGGGAGACACATAAACCTGAAATACTTTCATTTCAAACCAAGGAGATTCAAGAAATTCAATCTGTTTATATATTTCTTAATTTGCTATTTAAGATCCATTACAGTTGATCGCCTTATCTTTCCTAGTTTTGGAAAAATAAGAAAAAAAATGGAAATTTTACATCTTGAGTAGTAGAGACAGCCAAAATGTCTTAAAGACTTTCTTTTACAAATTTTGAGTAATGATAATTAAAAGCTTATTTACAAGAAGTTTCCAGTATGTGTAACTATTAACTGGACATATAATATACTGCAAGTATATATTGTGCCTATCTTGCCTCCTTGTTTCCATCTTCTCTGTGTGGAGAGGCTATTTGCTTAGATCTTTTGTCATTTTGAACATTGTGCTCTGACAGGGAGTATTTCTAGTTACATTGAGATTTTAGATTTCATCCAAAAATATGTGACTAAAACTCTCTGCCTAAAGTAGAACATTCTAGAACTTTGGCTGAGAAGTTGTTGTTGTTTTCTGTTGAAAAATATGTGATTAGAGCTATTATTTTGAGTTCTAAGTGATTTCTGACAAAATGAGACTAATTCGGAAAAATCAAAATAGTACAATAACCTGAGCAAAACAAACAAACAAATAGAAAGGCCAGTGATACTGTTGTGCATTGGAAGGGACTATTATTTGACAGTGACAACAATTAATCAATGGAATGACTTGCCTTAAAAACCAAGAGTTTTTAAGAAGAGATTGGGCAACCATTGGTCTGAAATGGTATAGGTTTTCCTGCTTCAGCAGGGACTAGAAAACCTTCAAGGTCCCTTCCAACTGTCATTCTGTTATTACAGAAAACACCAGCAAATAAAAGGATTTGTTAGGGAGAAGGGGGAGGAGGAGGAGTGTTTTAGAATATTAGAAGAATATCACAAGAGATTGGACAACCATTTTTTCTGAAATGGTATAGGGCAGACCTGTCAAACTGGAGGTCCATGAGCCAGATGCATCACGCATAGGCCATGCGTGATACATCGTGATATGTCACGTGACATGGTTGAGCTTTACATCCATGGTGTAGGGTTGAACTAGAAGACCTACAAAGTCCCTACCAATTCTGCTATTCTTTTATTATATATCAAGAAATGCCATTTGTTTGCAAGCAAGAGCTGCTGAAATGAAATAGACAAAGTAATAGCTAATGAAGAAGTTAAAGTACTCTGAGACGTCAGAATTTAGGCAAACAAACACTTGACAAATAAATTCCCAACATTAACAATTGTCAATAAGAAAGCCAAAAATTCTTACTAGTGGATATGGCTGTGCCTGCAGATAGCAGAATAGAAGATAAAGAACTGGAGAACATTACAAAATACAAAGACTTTTAAACAGAAATAAAACAACTAGCAAAAGAAAGCAAAGATAGTACCAATAGGAGTCCAAAACATCTGGAGCCTCACTTGAATACCACTGGCAATGACAAAATCACCATCGATTGCAAAAGGCAGCTTTACATGGAACAGCTTACATTGTGTGGTGATATCTTTAATACTATCAAACTACAAAATCTGCCTGTCACAGGTCCTTAGAAGAACACAATAGATAGATAAACATTCCAAATCCAATCCAAACATCTGACTAACTTCACCAACAATAATACATCTGGATTGCTCTCTGCATAAAATTTCCTAACCCTTCTTCCCCATCTACCAATTAAATTGTTAGATCCATGTTTCCCTATTTTGGCTACTTTAAAATATGTGGACTTCAACTCCCGTAATTCTCAAGCCAGCATGGTGGCTGCAAAATTCTGGGAATTGAAATCCACACATCTTAAAGTTGCCAAGGTTAAGAAACATTGCTCTGGATAGATTTGTGGAGAAGCACAGAGGCCCAGATGCAACATAAATAAATAATTTTATCAACAGAATGAACTCATTACTGAAAATGCTATATTTAATTGTTTCCAAAACAAAAAGTCTTATCAAATGAAAAGTATAAAAGTAGAATTGTTCATTATAATGTAATTAAAAGAAACCAGAATATGTACTCTTTCTAAGAACTGCAACAGTACGGCTTTGAAATAATTCTAAACTGTTTCCTTTCCTTTTTCTGCTTAACCAATTATTTAATTAATGTGGATATTTCCAAATCAACAACATAGGTATCCCTTGGGGACCTTGGAAACACTGAAGGAAATACAAACATTCCTTAAAATGTAATAAGCATAATCTATTTTATTTCATCGTTATTAGAAGAAACAAGCTTTTCTTTACATTTCCTTCTCATTATTAAAATACACATAAAACTAAAATAGATTAAAATGTGTCCACTCGGATTGCTTCACCAATTAAAAACTCCCTCTTGATGACTGATCAAGAAACATTTTAATCTATCCTATTAAAATAATTGATGCTTGCTGTCTGATAAGCATTTTTTAAAAAGATATTGAAAACTTCAAAAATTCTTTTAAAAACCAGTAGAAAGAAAAATGCCTGATACCATTACAATTTTACTTGATGCAAAAGTGTTAAATAAGGATAATCAACTTTGAAACCCTCACATATGTGAATCCACAAGTGAAATACCTCTATGATTCCTGCAAAGCAGAGATAAGAACTAAAACCCTTCACATAAAGAGGCTATTCAAATCCCACTGTTTAAGGCCCTCGTGGCCATTTTACCTTCTGTGATAGTGAATCAACATGTAGTCTTCAATGGTACTACATCTAAATGGAGGGAAGTATGCAGTGGGGCACCTCAAGATTCTGTCTTAAGCCCAGTACTCTTCAACATCTTCAAAAAGATAAGGGGATAGAAGGGGAACTCATAAAATTTGCAAGAAGTACCAAGCTTGAGTGAATAGCCAATACTTTAGAAGATAGGCTCAAGATCCAGAAGGTTCTTGACAGACTTGAACACTGGGCTCTAAAATGCAATTTGGTGGTGAGAAAAGTAAGATCTTCTCTTAGACAAGAAAAACCAAATGCACAGGCATAGAATAGGTGGTACCTGATTTAAAGCAGTAACTGCAAGAAGGATCTAGATGACCTAGTGGACAGCCATTTAAGTATGACCCAGCAGTGTGCTGCAGCTACCCAAAAAAAGCCAATGCAGTCCTAGGCTGTATCAAAAGTTCATGTGAAGTATTTGTACCACTTTATACTGTTCTGGTATACTGAGACTCTGGAAAAAGTACAGAGAAGAACAACAAAGATGGGGCTTGGAGGCTACAGTGTACGATGAACATATGTGGAAACTAGATATGTCTAGTCTACTACAGCAATAGCAATAGCACTTAGACTTATATACCACTCCATAGTGCTTTACAGCCCTCTCTAAGTGGTTTACAGAGTCAGTCTATTGACCCCCAACAACCTGGGTCCTCATTTTACTGACCTCGAAAGGATGGAAGGCTGAGTCAACCTTGAGCCGGTCATGATCTAACTCCTGGCAGTGAGCAGAATCATCAGTCTGTAATACTTCATTCTAAACCACTGCCCTGTAAATTCTGTTATTCTAAACAGAATAGTGATGAAAGCGTCATTCTCTCTTCTATGCCTAATCTGTCTGGATAGTTTTGAGCCAGGCCAGCATTTTAACAGAATTATTATTTTTTAAAAAAATTGTTATCACATTAAGGGTGGAAGCTTTTTCAAAAAAGTACTCTCACTAATTGGTCAACTCTTTGCAGTTCTGATTCTTAGTAAAGAATTTATCAATTGCACCTGAATAATTTGTGGATCATATCTGCAAACAAATAACACACAAAGTTATCTCAGGGCTGAAAAATATTTTTGGGTCAGAGGAGACTTTCAAAGTTTACTTCCTTGGGAGTGGTGGCCAGCTGTGACAAAAGTCTGTGGGGCCAGAGGCAAAACTGAATAATTCAAAACTATTTGACACCCTCATTTCTCATACAGAGACTCTCTGACATATTTACACAAATCCATATTGGCCAACTATCCAAATTTTATTTCCTCAATATATGTTCTCCCTCTCCCCCCCCCCTTTTTCTCTCTTTCAACACAAATACAGAACAATTTCCACTTTCTGATTCTTCAAAAGCATTTTGAGATTCACCTTCTTCTCCCAATTTTGGAAATCTGAAAACAAACAAACTGTACCATAAAACAATCTCTATCCTTTCGGACTGACCAAAAGTAGATAGCAAAAATCACAATATGCTTAATGTTTATTTGTTTATTTATTTTGCAGCTATAGAACCAAATCCCTCAATTGGCTTCATACAGAAAAGGCAAAAGAATAACTCCTCCCCCCACGCTCGAATTTCGATCACATGACTGCAGGAATGCTATAGAACAATCGCTAAAGGATTGGTCATTAGGTTGAGGACTACCTATATACTGTCAAGTTCCTTGGAGCTCTAGGATTGCAAATGGAAAAATGGAAATTTATCCATTTGAACTAAACCAGTGCTGAGCTAGAAATAAAACACCTCAGTTTTCCAAAATGGATGATGCTATGGCAGGGCTGCCAAACTCCCAGCCCCCGGGCCAGTTGCGTCATGCGCTAGCCACGCCCATGCCCATTTTAGCAAAGGAGGGGAAAGTCCCAATACATCACATCATGCTGCTGTGATGATGTGAGTTTGACACCCCTGTGCTATGGTAACAAAATTACGGGGCATTGATCCTGGATTGGCACTAGCACCCCATGTAGAGGGTCCCTCTTTCACACTTTCACTAATGGAGACTTTTAGAAAGTCTACTTGTCATTCATGGCTTTCATTTCTTTGAGAGAGCAATGTTGCAAAAGATAACACCAAGAAGGCTATATTTAATCATAATATTTATTTTCCTTGTGTGTGTGTGTGTGTGTGTATGTGTGTGTAAAAGGAGCTCAAGGCAGCATACATAGAATTTGGGTCTCCCATTTTTGTCCTTAACCATTGTACTAGCACTGGTTCTCATGTGGGGAATTAAGCTTTAAAATCCATTTTAATACTACTGCAGTTTTATAAATATGGATTACTGCATAGGGTGATGATTTTCAGAAATGGGGTCTGTAAAGCCCTTCCTTCCCATTCAGAAATGAAAAGCAAGAACTGACTTGGGTTGAGCTCAGTTTCTTCCATGGATATTTCAAAGTAGTTTTCTTAACAACAGTAGTTTGCCTTTATTTCTGTTTGAGTTTATTCACAGGTAGTCCTCAAGTTACATCTATAATGAGGGGCTACCACAAAAACAAGGGGGTCAACTTATTCTCCAAAGCACCAGAGAGCAGGTCAAGAATAGCAATAGTACTTAGACCTATATACCATTTACAATGCTTTACAGCCCTCTCTAAGCGATTTACAGCCTATTGCCCCCAACAATCTCATTTTACCGGCCTTGGAAGGATGAGTCAACCTTGAGCCTGGTGAGATTTGAACTGCCAAATTGAAGTCCTGCACTCTAACCACTGCACCATGTCTAGAAACTAATCAAAGAGAGAAGCAACCTAGAATTAAGGAGAAACTTCCTAACAGTGAGAACAATTAACCAGTGGAACAGCTTGCTTTCAGAAATTGTGGGTGCGCCATCACTGGAGGGTTTTAAGAAGGGACTGGACAGCCACTTATCTGAAATAGTATAGGTTCTCCTGCTTGAAGCAGGGGCTGTACTAGAAGATATCCAAGGTCTATTCTATTCTATTCTATTCTATTCTATTCTATTCTAATGGATTGTTCCCTATGACATGGTTTTGCCAAAACCCAGAAGTAAAACCATCACAAAATGTGGTTACTTAACCATATGATGCTCAAATGACCATAATGTGCCTCTGTTGCCTAGCATCCAAAATGAGGTCGCATGACTGCAGTAGGGGGTGACTATTGGAACTTCAGATCCAGGTTGTACATCCCTTTTTCAGGTAAGTCATAACGTCAAATGGTGGCTAAGCAACTGGTCATACCTTGAGGACTACCCATATTTTGTCTTTGTATAAATCCTACATAGCTTTTTGAGATCTGCTAAAGTCTTTTATAAAGTCTCCATTAGCATTGTGTTATATCTTTTTTTTAAAAAAAATAGTTGCTGTATGAGAGGGGTAAAGCCAAGGAATAAGGACAGAGACAGATGGGTTAAGAGGCCTTGTAGCCATGTTCTCCCAATGCACAGAGCTTCATAAAATGTTACTGCATCCTTTTAGCAAACTGATTATTCTAATTAGTGTAGTGGGAAAAAGTCTGCACATTTTTCAGGCATACTCATTCTATTTAATGAAGAAAAAAATTGCTTTTGGGGAGGAAAAGAATATTTTAGTGATATTTTAAGGAGATCACAGGATTCTTTGACTTAATTTAATCATGGCATTTCGTTAATATTTTGTCTTCCAATGTATAAAAAACCATAGCAGACTGCAATCTGCCTCTTTCCCCATGATTCAGTTAAAATTCAGAAGCAGTTCCCCCCATGGGGTTTTTTCCCATCAGGAAGTTCAGGCAACTGGTTGTAATAGAGACAAACACAATCTTGTTACAATAAGAAAAGCTCCACCTCAGTGTGCTATAGTAGTAAGTGCTGGGCAAGAACCCCAGAATCATAGTTCCAAGTCAGCACTCAGCCAAATTCATCACAGGATAGTTGTGGAGACAAAAAAAGAACACAAAAATACTCTCTGTCCTTCCTTGAGCTCCAGGCCAAAATCAAATGAAATACTTCTCCCTCTCCCTCCCTCCTTGCCCATCTCTCTCTCTCTCTCTCTCTCTCTCTCTCTCTCTCTCTCTCTCTCTCTCTCTCTCTCTCTCTCTCTCTCTCTCTCACACACACACACACACACACACACACACACACACACACACACACACTTTCCAGTAACAAAGCAAGAAAATGAAGGGTTGGAACACTGTTGGCAAATGGGCAGACAGATTTCAGTGCAGCATTAAATATTACAACTTCACTTTTCATTTCCACATAATTGCGCATACCCAGACAAATTGGCAGATATGCTACAGCAATACTGCAAAGGTACATTTGTATGTGCCCACGGAAATAAAGACAGACCCACACTATCATGCTGTACCCTTGCTGCCTTCATTATGTTTCTCATCTAACAGGAAGTCCATTCCTTGAAGTCGTGCTTGAACCACAGATCCAGCAGTCTAAAGGTTAATGAACAAAGTCTCTCCCCCATATGCAGAGAACAGATAATTTTCTTTAGTCCTCGTGATAAGTTGTAGGAGCTTTTGAGTGACAGATCAATTTGTCAATCAAGTACAAAATAGGGAGAAAGCCTCCTCTGCATAATTCTACATTACAGATCAACTATAATCTCCCATTGTACACCATGTAGGAATGGACAGCTAAGGTTACCCAGTCCAAAAGACGACATAAAAAATCCTCTACATCTACAACCTCTCAGTGCTATGCCTTTTGGCGGTTCTATCTGAATTAAAATAATCACTGCTAAGCGAGAGAAGACGGAAGGCGAATAAGGGAAGAGATGACAGTCTTTTTTTCCCAGGAGATTTTTTTTCTAGGAAGGCTGTGGGCCTATTCATTTGTTACTGAGCCATTGCGTCTGTGTTTTTATTTTATAGCTGGAATTAAGTTTTTAGGTCTCAACACTAGCCTCTTGTACACCAGCATTTCATACGGAGGAGGGGTTCCCCTCCCCCTCCTCTTGAAAGCTGGGCTTGAACAGCGGTTCCCTTCATTTAATGTTAGCCACTTCAGTTGATTTCTTTGCTAAAACCTGAATTATGAAAATCGCCTGTCAATTATCCCAGATACCTGTGTGAAAGAATTACCCGCACATTCACAGCAAACTTTATTTTTCCCATTTTCCAGTAAAAGCTAATTCAGAATAACTCCATTTAACAGTTATTTTATGCTGAAATACTGAATACCTCAGGGAGTCTTTTAGGGATTTTAAAGTCTCATTATTTATAAATGATTCATGCTGCATTTTCAGAAAAACCTACAATTAGTGTGGGTAGTACATAGACTCCTTTGGGAAAGGTGGAGAATAAAAAGCACAACAAAATATACATGCATTATATACAAGCTTTTTAGTTTTATTGTTTTGCAGTGGACTATAAAAAGAAAAGAACTGGGATAAGGCATAGGGAGATTCTTTCCCTAACCTTTTAATGTATGTGTCAACTGACATTGTTCTGTGAAAAACCATTCCTTTAACAATTGTTCAGCCCACAATAATCTGTGAATGTGAGTTTAACTCTGAAACTTTTGATAAAAAGTCTCATCTGAGTGTGTAGCAGAATCTTTACCCAGGCCTCTTTTGGGTTTGAGATACCACAACGGAAGCTGTTTTTAAAAACACAACTGCTCAAGAAGCACACAGCAATTCAGCACAATATTGGCAACTGCAGAAGTAAGGGAAAGTATAAGTCTTGTGCAATGAGCTATTAATACCTTTTCAGATGCAGGCTCTAGGCAATGGACATGTAAATCTCCTCGCACATATGTGCTAGTCGTTCCTGACTCTAGGAGGCGGTGTTCATCTCTGTTTCAAAGCCGAAGAGCCAGCGTTGTCCAAAGACGTCTCCGTGATCATGTGGCCAGCATGACTAAATGCCAAAGGTGCATGGAACTGCTAGGTTGGCAGAAGCTGGGACAAGTAACGGGAGCTCACTCCATTAATGTGGCGCTAGGGAGTTGAACCGCCGAACTGCCGACCTTTCTGATCAACAAGTTCAGAGACTTAGCCACTGAGCCACCGCATCCCTAATGGACATGTATTATATGTTATTTTTAGCTATATTCCATCTATGAACATATATATGCTTGACCCAATGTTTTTATGCATATATCTGTCTCAGACACTTCCTTTCCTGAGCACTTATTTTTGGGTGAAGCAAAAGTGTGGGGGGGGGAGGTTTCCTCCTATCATCCTGCTGATAAGTTCCCACCCTATGATCAATTCCCAATCAAATGATCTCAATAGATTTCTCTCAAATCTCAGTTCATATCACGAAATCCTCACCTCATTTTTCTTTGTTGTGAATAGTGTTGTCTTTCTAGCATACAATTGCTGAACTTGGCATGTCACTATCTTTTAAACACATCACAGCCTTTAGCATACTGTATGCCGTAATTCCACTGCTTTAATTTAACCAGGAAGGGAAACAAAGATTTTGGAGAAAAAGAGTGTTAGAGATGGGTTGGATCATATGTTATTGTATATCTGGCATGAGTGAGACAACAAGGATGGCAATAACGTCCATGTCAATTCTTCCCTGACCCAAGTTAATCTTCACAAAGACTCAAAAGAAGCAGGAAAGGTGCTCCAGAAAGGTTTATGCACATCTTCTCGATCTCATATCCTTGCAATGTGTTTGCTGATGCCTCTGAACACTTCTTCACCAAACATTTTCTGTCATGATTTCCTATCAATTCCTCAAGAGTACTGAGAAAACAACAATAACAAACATTAACATATTAATTCTATCTTCTATATACTGTATATAAAAATGGCTGTGGATGTATATGTTCCAGCATAACTCTGGAACACCTCGAGCAATTTCAACTAAACTTGGTACACAGATGACTTACTCTCTGGAAACAGATACTGTTGAGGTAAGACACCCCTAAAACCCCTTGGGGTGTGTTTTCTGTTAAGATACAACATATTGTGCCTTAAAATGACTTCTACTGTACTGCTGCAAAATGGCTTCTACTGTGCAGCGCAGCGGAGTTGCCATGGTAACAACTTCTCAGTATTCCACAAAGGGGCTCCCTCTGGTAACAGGGAAAATCCAACATTAGAAATTGCATTTGGTCTGGACATTTTCCCCCTATAAATAAATACCTCGGGCAACGCCGGGTTTAACTATAAAATACCAGGAATCATAACAGGTTCTCAGCTACCATAATAGCTGGTATGAGGCATAGTGCTCATGCCATTGGGGGAATAGCCTCTGCCCAGAAACACCACAGAACTGCTAAATTGTCCCTTCCAAACAAATCCTCAAAGTTTTGCTGCAATTCAAACCACAGCGAAGCAAATAACTAATAAAATCAATGCATCTATCAGTGTTGTAAGAAAGTACAATATTAGGGCTGAGTCTGAACTGTCTCAAAACTTCTGTTTAAATGTTTCTTATGAGAAATACAGTCCTGCACAGCTGGAGGAAGACATGTTGAGAAACGTTGCATTCAGCACTGACAGACTTTTACATTCAGAAAGAATGATTTCTTTAAAAAATCATTTACTAAGCTCCAGTTTCAAGGCATTGTTTCTGAGTGGTTTAGAAGACATACTTTGAACTGCCTTGAATTCATGGATAAAGGTGATATGCCAAATTATTAAGATTTGAAAGAGAGAGATTTATGTAGATTTATTTCAATATTGAGCCATGGTGACGCAGTGGTTAGAGTGCAGTTCTGCTTCTGCTGACTGCCGGCTGTTGTCAATTTGGCAGTTCGAATCTTATCAAGCTCAAGGTTGACTTCCTCTTTGCCTTCCATCCTTCTGAGGTGGGTAAAATGAAGCCCCAAATTGTTGGGGGAAATATGCTGACTCTGTAAACTGTTTAGAGAGGGCTGTAAAGCACTGTAAAGCAGTATGTAAGTCTAAGTGCTATTGCTATTTCCACTTCTTTAGGCCTCCCTTTAAAGCAGGGCTGTCAAACTCATGGACCAGATGCATCACACACTGGCCATGCCCACACCCGGTTTAGAGAAGGGGAAAAAGGTCCCTATACATCATATGATGCCACCGTGACAACATGAGTTTGACACTCCTGCTTTAAAGCTACAGCTGGGCCAAATATGTAGTGTATGTATTTTTAAATAAGCATCATCAAATAAGGCATATCTCTTCAAACAGATCTTTAAGAAGTACTCTTAATCTTGGAGTGTAGTTTTAATATGTTAAATTTATATTTTTAGCTTGATCATTTCCTTTCATTTACCATGCAGTAAATGAAATCTACTCAGATCCAGAAATAGTAGTATAAGTTTAGGTATGATGTAGTATTCTCCCGATGACGTCAGGCTTACCCTGCCTGACTGCTGGCAACAGCCAAGTCACGTCTGATTGGATAAGACACGGCTTGGCTAAACGCGGGCCCTTTCCCTCTCCTGATTGGTTGCCCTGCTTGACAGCTCCATATAAATAGCTGTCAAGCAGGGAAAGCTTTGATTCTCTCCTGTATTTTACTGTGATGACCTGTTGTCATTAAACGTGTAAAGTTACCTCAGCAGTGTCAGCCTATTGCTTGCCCACCTCTAACATATACCACTTTTATGGCTTTGCAATAATCTACCCAGTCCTCAGAAATAGAGATGTATCTTAAATATTCAGATTATCCAAAATAAAATATACATGAAAACATCCCACATCCCAATCTAGATATGGAGGGGTGGTATTGTTTGGTTGTTTCTTGTTTAAATCATCAAGTATAAACTAACATTTCAGGATTCACTTTTTCAATTAAAAAAATAATTGCATGGAATCAATGTTGCCTGGGAATGTGAAGACCTTGATGGTAATATCAATCCCCAATCTAACATTTGTGCTACTATAAATCAGCAAAATCTATTGTTGAAAGGTCCTCACTTGACTTGAACCTATATATGCCTGACATCCAAGAAATTGTCAGGCTGGATGGAGTTTAAAAGTACTTCATGATCTTGTGTGGACCTGTTATCATGAATGACTAAAGAAAGTTTACAATTTAGTCCAATATCCACAACACTTTTATTAGAAAATAGTAACATCGACTGAGAATTGTCAACTTTCGGACACATCAAATAATGAACATTAATGTGTGAGTTCATCTTCATAAGATTACTCAAATCCTAAAAGCTTTTGAATATAACAACATTCATGTAAGGGATTTTCCAGAAGACATTATACTGTCTGAAAAAGATGAGAACATTTCTACATCTTGTATAAAATAGGAATAAAGGAGAAATGGGGAAAGAGAGAAATTAAGGCTTATATCTCTGACACGTTTATATGGATATGGATTTATAGGAAACATATCATAGAAGCATTGTGAAAATTACTGCTACAGCAATTTCCTGTGCAACCCTATATCAATCTACTTAGAGCAGAGGTGTCCAAACTTGGGAACTTTAAGACTTGTGGACTTCAACTCCCAGAATTCTGGGAGTTGAAGTCCACAAGTCTTAAAGTTCCCAAGTTTGGACCCCCCTGACTTAGATAGAAGTCCCATAATTTTTAACGGGACACAGTTAAATGGGCAGAGAATTGAAAAATTCAATTTGAAGCAATACATTGATTAGGCTAACAGGGTTTACACAGTAGTAAACTTGCAAAGTATATTCTGAACTTGAGTTACTTTAATGCAGGTATTGGCTATGAATGCTGGATGTTTTTTTCTTTCCTCATAGCCAAAGCATCTACTTTTGCCAAATTAGAAATGTGATATAATTATTTCACAATATTTCAGAGAACCAATAAAACTTTTAACACAAAAATCAGCTGTTCGCAGAGAAGCTCAAATTAGAATAAATAGTTTTATAACTAGAGAAGACAAATTTTATTTATTTATTATTAAAGGCATTTCCACACCACGTTTCACTGCAAAAGGAAAGTGCTTCAATAATGTAGAAGCATAAAACACTAACTAATAATTAAAATACATTAACAAACTAAAAGCAGCACAGAGACAACACATACAAAAAAAAACCCAGGCACAACAATCAATAAGTAAAACTGAGCAATGGCATAGCTAAATGAATGTTTAAAATGAAATAAAGGAAGCTGCCACATCCATGTCCACAACTTCAGCCTCTATATAGTTGTACCCCTTGCATTGTTTAATATGATTGTTGTCTACTTTTCAGCTCCTCCAGTTCTCCAAAGAGATCAATTTCCTAATGCTTTCTTATCTGAAGGTACAGTCAAGCTACAATCACTAAAACCAAAAACTTGTGTGAATAGCCAAGTCAGCATGGTGTCAGGATTCCAAGTAATAGCTCCATAATAAATAGGACTCTGAGGCAGTTATATTCCTCATAGAATTGGTTTATTGGAAATATCATATTGGCACAGGCTGGTGAAAACTGACTTTGAGTATTCCCGTGGTTTTCACCAAGTTAAAAGTAAACGTTTTTCCCCTTCCCCAAACAGTCACATGGTCCAATCATTGCATCATCAGGTTGACTGTCACTCCACCTCCTGTGGGAATGTCCTTGGTTCCCAGGAGAAAGTATTTTGTTTTGGCTACAACTCCCTCTATCTCTATTCCCCCCCCCAACTCTCACTCCAGTGTGGCAATACTGAACCCCAAAAATGACCGCACTAAGGCCAGCTTCAGGGTTGACACATGGATGCTAGCTAAGCTTCTATGAGAGGACATTCGATAGTAAGAGAGCTGGCATATGAAGGTCTTTGTCCATATGTTCATATAATGTACCACTTGTGACAATGGAATGTGAAGAGCTCTCTCAGCATATATATTCATAACTGCTGGATATAAGTTGTGGTTTTGAATTTTGAACTAGGACTTTCAATTTGAAGTCTAAGTATATTGAAAGCAAGTGAAGTCTCTCCAAAATCAGTGATATATAAACTTAGACAGTACATAGGAAGAAATTTACCATGTCAGAAAACTACAGTACGACTTCCACTTTGAAATCTTAGCTTACTGGCCATCAGTAATCCAAGTAAAATTGAGACATTGGTTATACTCATCTTGTGAGAAATAATTAATAATACTTCATTTTCAGACATTGAAGAGACCCAAAGCCTGGAAACACTGTTTTTCAGTGATAGACACCACTGTGGAGTGGGGTTCCTGTAGAGATCAGCAGTGGCATTAACTCATGGGATTCAAAAACCTTAATGACAAATTGGAATTAGTTGATGCCCATAAAGCTACCCACCAAAGTTATTATGTCAACATTATATATATTATAATATATATTATATCAAATATATGCCACTGTGAGCTTTAGCATTGTCATAGTTGCTTGGATACCAAAAGGTGGAAATCAGGAAGGAAGCTCTTGTAGAAATGAAAATATTAGCAAGAAGACATCACTTAGCAGAGAAGCAAGAGAGAATTATGGTAGAGTAGCATATCCTTTGTTTCAGTGAGTTTAACTTATTTGTTGTATTCTTACTCATTGTATCATTCTGCTCCCAGGGCACTAGCACAATATTGTGCTGCAGGAGGACGAGGAGGATCTTTATTATAGTCAAATAATAAAGACCTTTATTATAGTCTGTCCACAAAGACCTTACATACATAAATTTGATATTAATTGGTCAATTAGGTAAGCAAATCAGACAACTGCCATCCATCTTACATATGACATGACAAAACGTGGCCACTTAAGGCCACTTCCTCTTAAGAAAATGAAATCGTTTAAATCTAAAAACAAAAGTTTTAAGTAAAATTGATCAGAGTGACCAGGATATTTAAGATCTGGGCAGAGTAGTTGTTTGGTCCTCAGAAGGTTAGCAGCTCATGGCAAGTGTCATAGTACAATGGATACTATAATAAAACATGTTTGATGGTATCAGTAACTCCTTCACCACCTGGGCAAAGTCTAAATTTAAATGGAATGCCTTTGATATCCCTTCTTAAATTGCTGATGGAAATGTTGATCCAAGAAAGAGTAAAAGTCTTTCCTCATTTGGGAACTTTAATTGGGTTAGCATCAAGGCATGGGGGGTGTATTTATAAATACCCCTCTGGTGAAAGTTATCAGTTTGAATATCAATGTCCTTGAGGCAATGCTTGATTGCCTGTGTTGTAGATATTTGGCCTAACTTTCCGCTTGAATTAAGGCAATATGCCTCATGTGTTCCCTTTTCTAGAATTGCCTTGGCTCAAGAGGAAATAAATGTGTATTTAGGCACTAGATTCAAGCTTTCTAACCCCATGTCATAAGGTTGCATTTGAGAGCCAACATGGGACTTCAAATAAAGTCCTAAGGAACTTAGACTATACCTTCCCCCCCCCCCCAATAATTATATTGACCTTCCGAGCACCAAACAATAACAATGCCCAGATACTCAAAGTGCAGCCAGAATATACAGTGCCCCGTTAGTTTTTTTAGTATTTTGGATTATATATTCCAAAATATATGTAGTTGTGGCATGAAATATAATGCCAGAATACTTGAATGACTTGACCTGCTCAAAAGGGTAATTATTTAATTTCCTGGGGTGCATTTTAGAGTGCTTTGCAAACACCAGCACCTTGATTTTATTGTAATTAATTTCTAGAGCTTTTACAGTACAATATTCAGCCAGAGTTTGTAATGCTATTTCTAAGCCAATATGATCTGGGAGAGCAAAATTACCTGTATAGAAGAGAATTGCTGTGTGCTCCTCTTCCAGTTTCAAGTTGTTCAGCAGTTTTCAGCATTACATTGCATCAGGAAACCATGTACCTTTGCATTTTGCTCCATACCCTTTGGAGGAGGCAATTTATTCCAAAAGCTTATTTTCTTTCTCTTGAAGGCAGCAAAACTCACCCATTCTACCTGGGTCTGCTTTTGCATTTTACACATCTACATAATAAAATAAGTTAAGTCAGATTCTACACTACTCTTACTACCCTTGTAAAACTGAGAATACTTACAACCAGTTCCATAAATCTAAAGGAGAAAGAGAGACAGGGAGATCAAGGGAAGAGAGACCAATTGATCACTGGGCTCATGTAAAGTGGGTAATTTGGTTTCCTCATTTCAGTTGTGCAGTAGAGAAACAGAACTGCATTATCTCTTTTATGCCCAAAGCTTCTGACAATAGTTTCCTTTATTCCACTATCTGTGAGGGAAATATATGAATATCTAGCTATTGTGTGTGTGTGTGAGTGAGTGAGTGAGTGTGTGTGTGAGAGAGAGAGGGGGGGAGGGAGGGAGGGAGAGAGGGAGAGATGGTGAATATATCCAACACACTTTCTTCCTCCTACCTATATTCCCCACAATAACAACTCTGGGAGGCGAGTTGGGCTGAGAGAGGGTGACTGGCCCAAAATCACCCAGCTAGTTATGGTGATTTTCCTAGCCTGATGCCTTAACCCCTAGACCAGAACTGACAGACATATAAAGAATTAGAGTGTTCAGTGTGTCAACATGTTTCCACAATATTCATAGGTTTTCAAGCAGAAAACTATTGGAAATGCATGTTTCTTTGAATAAGCAAAGACCTGATATGTGGGTTTGCTTTCCTGTGTGTTTCATCTGATTAACATTTCCTCAGCCAATAACAACTTGAGTTTTAACTCTGAAGATCTGTTGCCTAACAAAGAGGCAGCTTTGGTTGTCTCAATATATACAAGGGTGCCTTCACCAAATCAAACAACCTCCAGAGTTCAACTTCCAGTATTTCCCAGCCAGGATGACCATTGCTAAGAATTCTTAGAACTGAAATCTACAGGTGAAACTCGAAAAATTAGAATATCGTGCAAAAGTTCATTTATTTCAGTAATGCAACTTAAAAGGTGAAACTAATATATGAGTTAAGACTCATTACATGCAAAGCAAGATAGTTCAAGCCGTGATTTGTCGTAGTTGTGATGATTATGGCGTACAGCTCATGAAAATCCCAACTCCACCGTCTCAGAAAATTAGAATATTACATGCAATCAATAAAAGAAGGATTGTACATAGAACAATATTGGACCTCTGAAAAGTATAAGCATGCATATGTACTCAGTACTTGGTTTGGACCCCTTTTGCAGCAATTACTGCCTCAATGCGGCGTGGCATGGAAGCTATCAGCCTGTGGCACTGCTGAGGTGTTATGGAAGACCAGGATGCTTCAATAGCAGCCTTCAGCTCTTCTGCATTTTTCGATCTCATGTCTCTCATCTTTCTCTTGGCAATGCCCCATAGATTCTCTATGGGGTTCAGGTCAGGCGAGTTTGCTGGCCAATCAAGCACAGTAATCCCACAGTCATTGAACCAAGTTTTGGTGCTTTTGGCAGTGTGGGCAGCTGGAAAATGAAGTCAGCATCCCCATAAATCTCGTCTACGGAAGGAAGCATGAAGTGCTCCAAAATCTCCTGGTAGACGGCTGCGTTGACCCTGGTCTTAATGAAGCACAGTGGTCCAAAGTCCTGTTGCTCAGTGGTCCAAAGTCCTCTTTTCTGATGAGAGCAGCTTTTGCATCTCATTTGGAAACCAAGGAGCCAGAGTATGGAGGAAGAATGGAGACGCCAATCAAGCACAGTAATCCCAAGGTCATTGAACCAGGTTTTAGTGCTTTTGGCAAAAGTTGCTCTCATCAGAGAAGAGGACTTTGGACCCCTGAGCAACAGGTCTTCTATTCCAAATATTATAATATTTAGCATTTAGCATGAAATGTATGGAAATTTGTTGGGAATATTGGTATATGAGAATTGTCAAATGGTCTTTTAATCTACATGAGGAAATTTTATTTTCCTTCCAAGTGAGAATCTTCTTCCAAATATCAATTCCCCCTCTGTCTCTTATATGGAAGGATCAGCACAGTTCATTACTGGAGATGGTTTGGATTCAAATTCAGACTTAGCCATAAAGCTCTTTGGAGATCAATCACTTTCTTTTTAAGCCTGAAGTACTCACGGTGCTGCGATGATAAAATAATAGCCCCTGTAAGTACCTTCTACAGTGTTCAAAATACAAAGATAGGAAAATTACAAAATAATAAACTTCAAATTGTAAGAGATTATTATAATGACTACTAAAAATATGATGATTACAAGATCAATTTTTTTGGGTGGGCATCTGTCTTCCCTGTCACTTTGACATCTGCTCTTTGATGCTATCATGTGTTGTAATCAGCAGTTATAAAATAATGATGAAAATACCAGTCACTCTCACTTTCTCAAACACAGAGCGATAATACTTAAAATGAAGAATGGCTTTATCTTGTAAATCAAAACTGTCCAAGTGGTTAGCCCCCCCCCCCTCCCCCAGAACAGAACAGTTCAAAGAATTACAGCACATTGCACACGCAGTCACTTTTCAATTTATTCTAGCTTATTCCGAATTTATTTCTTTCTGGGCATCTGAGTTACTTTCCAGATATTAGATTATAAGTACCATGTGCCCAGTCTCAAAGATACATGTTTTATGCTAGTTCCCCCACTATCCCCATTCAATCCTGTTCGATTCTTGGAGACTGTATAGACAAGTTTCTGGTTTTTCAGAAGTGGTTTGCTATTGCCTCTTTCCTAGGGCTGAGAGAAAGTGACTGGCCCAAGTTGGCTTTGTGTCCAAGGCAGAACTAGAAGTCACAGGCTCCCAACTATTAGCCTGATGCCTTAACCAATACACGAAACCTACTCTTGTATGCTGATATACAATGCCCCTAATTAATAACAAGCATTACCAGTTGCACTTTTTTTTAGTGAAACCACAACACAAAAATAATTTTATACAAACTAGTTATTGTTCAGATTGCTATTATTGTTGTTATTATTTTATATGTCAGTGTGATACTGGCTGTGCTATGTTATCCACTACATTGCAAGGTACAACTTAATTAATCTTGACAATTGTTATTGTTATATTGACCTGTTGAGGCAAAACTAAATGCAAAATTATTCATTTTGATTAAGCATGTCAAACATTTAGAAAAACAAAATGTCCTCTTTCCCTATTTAAGCTATATTCTTTAAAAGATCCTGTTAAAGGCCTCCATCTAATAGCCATGCATTCCTACCATTAACTGTTATACTACCTTCTTCAGATATATAAATTCAAAGAATCATGATTCGGTTTAGTTTTATAATATTCTAGAGTTGATAATTCTCACTTTGCCAGGACAATTGCATGATGTATTGAATTGGAGGTGATTCAGATCAACGTTTCCAAGATCTATGTCCAACTATGTGTGTGGCAAACATTTCTCAGGTTATTTCAAAATCCAAGGACATCAATACAGATATTATTGCAAAATC
Source organism: Natrix helvetica (assembly GCF_964273705.1). NCBI lineage: Eukaryota > Metazoa > Chordata > Lepidosauria > Squamata > Natricidae > Natrix > Natrix helvetica. Next base: position 43,653,095 of record NC_138548.1, read on the forward strand.
TTAAGTAGGGAAAATCATAAGTCAGTGGTACCTTATACTCTTGGTAGAAAATGTGCAGGGTAGCATTGAATAGGTTTTGTGCAGTACCCTACCCAGTACTACATACAGAGTGATATGGCATATCTCATGATAACAAAACATAAACTATGATAGCCAAGGTTGTAATTCATGATGCACCATGTAGTGCATCACAGCTTGATTGAACAGTGGTGAGGTCATAGATAAACCCAGCAGACGGTCTAACCAAAGGAATCCATCTTCCCATAGGTGCATCATTCTTATGGCTTATGGCTGTTTCTGAAATTTTTATCCACATTTTCTTTCAGGGGCACATTGGTACAGTCTTTTGTTTAGTAAATCCTCAAACTTGACTCAAAGTACCTACGCATTGATAAATGATACCACTATGAATTGCTTAAAGAACAAACTCTTGAAATTACGCATTCAAAGTTTCAGATCACACGGCTATGAAACTCAGTGGAAGGCCATCGACAATCTCTGTGTGCTCACCTAAACTATTTTAAATGTTATTGTGAATCTTTTGGCTTCCCCACACAGCAAAATTATGTTGCCTTTATATTTTCCCATCTTGGAGCATCAATGCAATCAGAAAATGGAAAACAGGGATAAAAAGTGCAGCAGAAGAGTAGGATATACTCAAGTCCATAACCCTTTCAGTTCACTACACAAGTCAGCTGTGGATTCATGATTTCAGTCTAGGCAGCTCTTGACAACTTTCTCTTTTTGTTTCAATACCAGGGTATCACTCCATTCGCTTTCACACTTGTGCTGACATTTTTGAAATAGTTTGTTTCAAGAAAGATTTGTAGAGAAAGAGTGAGAAAGATCAGCCTAAAACAATTAGGTTATACTGCAGACTCTGCTGGAGTAAGAACAAATCAAATTGCTTGTCTGTCACCACTTTCACCATTAACTACACCCACAACGACTCTGAAGGCCGCAGTTTATCTTCTTAACAAAGGTTGTGAGGTCCTCAATTCCCAACCCCTAAATGACTGCGTTTAACATGATCAGATCTTTTTTTTTTCTTTTTCTTGTAGCAGTTCTCAAAGTTTATAATAACCTGCTATCTTGCTTTGTTGCAAAAGCTGCTCAGAGCTGCAACATGTGGCTGGCCCTAACCCAGTGATGAAGAAGAAACATTAGCCTCACTTATTGATCATTTCCCATATGTTCACTAAAAAGCAATGCCAATGCCAGCAGCATAGCCATGACAGTTTCTTTTCAGTGTGGTGTCCTTAAAGGTAGTCATGAAACTCAGTCTGCCAGCCACCAATAGTGGAACAAGGGCAGATGTTGTCTTCTTGAAGTTACAGGAGAACTTGCCTTATCCTGAGAGAAACAATTGGCCCCTCTAGCTCAGTATTCTTTGTAATGGCCTACAGCCATTCTCCAGAATTTTGAATAATGCAATTGTCTTTAGTCTGATCTTAAGATCCCAGATATTAGCCTCATGATCTTTAGCATGCAAATCCATTGCCATGATATGTCATGATCCAGTCACTTTTATTTCAGGTATACATGCCCTTCTCAGTGTGGTCTACAGATAGTCCCTGCTTCCACCCACCCACCCCCTCAATCATGCTGAGGCTGCAAAATGTTCAGATTTGCCAGAGGAGTCTTTCTGCTTTTCTTTCTGTCAATTGGAAGCAAACTAGGAATGCTGCAACTTAAAACTGAATTAACTTATTTGTTTAATTGCAAAATGTCCATATCCTTGTCAGGATGTTAAAGAGAGAGATGAAAAGGGGATTTCAATCAGCTCTACACAAATATTTATTGTTTAGATTTATATTCTTCCTTTTGTTCAGAAAGACCATGTGCATAGTTCTCCCTGTTCCCATTTTTCTCCACAACAGCAACCTCATGAGATAGGTTGACCTTTGAGGGAGAGCAACTGGATCCAAACCACATATTGAGCTTGCCATTGGCTGAGAGGGGCAGTGCCAGTCCAACACCTTAATCACTATCCCACATTTGCGCTTGGAAATGCAGAATCTGGGGACTGTGAGGTCCTTGGTACTTTCTGAAATATTTTCTTATATTGGGAATCTGGGGACTTTCGTATGCAAAGCATGTATTACACCATTGACATCTCATCTTTTTAGACTGGTACATGAGCTCTGTCCTAGGAAAATTTCACTACTTGTTCCCACTTAATATTCAGCAAGCAAACGGACAGGGCAAACTCCAGTCACTTCCACACTATCATCGTTTTTACTCCTTAATCCTTTAAAAGCAGTTTGAAGATGACTGAGAAGGACAGAGAACACCACAAAGAGAAATAAAATAGCTTGCTTTCCACACTTTTCCCGCCACACACTTAATTATGTCCTTATGTTCTGTCCTTTGATTGTATACAAAAAAAAGTGGTTCCTATGAAAATGGGCTGCAAAACCTTCAATTTTTCATCTTGAAATAGTTGATGCTTATGAGCTGGAAGAATGAAACAGGAGTGCCTGCAAATATATAGGCAAATATAAAAGTCATGTGTGTGTGTGTGTGTGTGTGTGTGTGTGTGTGTGTATTTGTATGCCTATATATATATGTCTGTGTGTATGTTGTATTTGTGCTGATAAATAAATAAAGGGAGGGAGCTCGCTACTCCCCCTTTCAAATCCCAGTAAGGGTATGGCTAGCTGATGAGAGCTAAATAGCTTGAAATAGATCTATACTAGTCTCCCTTTATTTATTTATCAGCACAAATACAACACAAATATAAAAAGGCAACATTAAAAATAAAAATATGGTTTTCTGCCTGGATGGTCTTCTGTAATGAGCCGAAGGACAGAAAGGGGGAGTAGTGAGCTCCCTCCCATATTTGAGCATACCAGGGGTTGTAACACAAATACATACATACATACATACATACATACATACATACATACATATCACACACACACACACACACACACACACACACACATAGTTGTGGTAATAACCAACAAACACACTTATCACCCTGATTACATCCGCATAGGCATACACATGTATTCAAATAATCTGTCAAGAGAAAGTGCACACAAAAGTCATGTTACTTTGTTAAAGACAAAAAAAAAGGGGATGCCTCCTGCTGGTAAATTTTATTATTAATGGAACAACATTTTTACGGAAGTTGAGACAACCAGTGATCCTTTGGGTCATTGTTTCAGATATGTTTTCTCATCAGATTTTTCAATGCCTTCAATAAAGGCAGAGCTTCTAATATACTGCCTTTACTGGAAAGGCTCTTAAACATTCAGGGAGATATCCAAAGACGTATCTGCTTAGGAAATTGCCCATATTGAAGTGTATGGCACAGTCGAACATCAGGAGTTGATCACGTGAAATGTTTTATGACATTTTGTATTGTGTCATAAAATATTCCATGTTTATTTTTTATGTTATAAAATGTTTGGTAAAATTTGCCAAATTTCAATTCCATGGGAGTCACGGGGTCCCAAATTTTGGTCATTACACATTCTGTAAATTAGCTCATTTTGTTTAAAAATTGTTTTCCTGTAATACACCATTTCCCCTAGCTAAAGATTATATACGAATAAGAGGCTTTTAATAGTATATTAACATACCTGTCTTTGATCTAAGTGCTTGATTTGTTTGTGTTCCTGCCAGCAAGGGAAAAAAGCAAACACAAAAAACAAAACTCTCAGTAAGATATAAGAGAAAATCTCAGAGCATCTTCAATTTTAATCTGACTGATATATTGGTAGATCTAAGAACTGTGTGTTTTAAAAGACAGTGTTTGGGAGATCAGTTGCCAGACCTCCTGGATTCAAGGAGCCGAGGGAGCCGAGGGAGTTCACTGTTCCTCAGATATCCGGGTGTGAGTCCCTTGGTGTGAAATGGGGCCCAGGGAGGCAGTTGGGTTTGCTGATTGTATACTTGGCTCCTCGCTATACATCAGCGGCCCTGCCCGAGCTCCTCGAGCTGATCTCGGAGACGGCGGTTGAGATCCCCAGGCTTGTGGTTATGGGGGATTTCAACCTGCCGTCGACGGGAGCAGCGTCTGAGGTAGCTCGGGAGTTCATGGCTTCAATGACAGCCATGGGCCTGACCCAGTTAATTCAGGGCCCCACACACGAAGGAGGCCACACATTGGACCTTGTTTTTGTATCTGAGCAGTGGACGAGTGATCTGGGTAGAGGGGATTTTATTATTACACCCCTGTCATGGTCAGATCACTCATGTCTCCGGCTGGACTTCCCTGGCGCTACCCCCCACCGCGAGGAGACGGGACCAGACGGTCCACTCTGGTACCGCCCCAAGCACCTGATGGAGCCGGATAGGTTCCAGACGGAGCTTGGGCCATTACCTGTAGCCCTGACCCGCGCTCAGTCGGAGGACCTAGTGGCCGCCTGGAATAGGGCGGCGGCTGGGGCCTTGGACCGGGTTGCGCCTTTGCGACCTCTCCTGCGGCAGCGACCCACCCGGGCTCCTTGGTATACCGAGGAGCTGAGGGTGATGAAGCGCCATAGGAGACGTCTAGAGAGCAGGTGGAGATCCTCACGCTCCGAATCTGATCGAACACAGGTAAGATCCTACTTGCGGACCTACCTTGTGGCATTAAGGGCGGCCAAACGTAGATATTGCGGCACTCTTATTGCATCCGCGGATAACCGCCCTGCCGCCCTGTTTAGGGTGACCCGCTCCCTCTTGTCACAGAGGACGCAGGGGGCACCCTTGCAGGGCAGAGCAGAGGAATTTGGGGAATATCTGCAGGATAAAGTCGCTCAGATCCGGAGCGGATGGGCCCCCCTCAGTGGACCAGACGGGCCGCCAACAGCGAGTCTTGTGAGACCATCCTGGGAGGAGTTTGATTCTGTTGCCCCCGAGGATTTAGATAGGTTAGATAGACCCACCACATGTTTAATGGACCCGTGTCCCTCCTGGTTGGTACTGGCATCTTGGGAGGTGACCCGAGGCTGGCTTCTGGGCCTGGTGAATGCCTCATTGGGTGAGGGATCCTTACCAACCGCCTTGAAGGAGGCCGTGGTGAGGCCCTTACTTAAGAGGCCTTCACTCGACCCAATGGAGCTAGCTAATTATCGTCCAGTCTCCAACCTTCCATTTCTAGCGAAGGTTGTTGAGAATGTGGTGGCGCAGCAGTTTCCACGACACCTTGACGAACCCGAGTATCTAGACTCACGCCAGTCCGGCTTCCGACCTGGGCACAGCACAGAGACAGCCTTGGTCGCGTTGGTTGATGATCTCTGGAGGGCCAGAGATAGAGGTTGTTCCTCTATCCTGGTCCTATTAGACCTCTCGGCGGCTTTTGATACCATCGGCCATGGTATCGTATTTCGCCGGTTGGAGGGGATAGGAGTCGGAGGCACCGTTTTGCGGTGGTTTGGCTCCTACCTCTCCGACCGGAGGCAATGTGTGTTGACAGGGGGACAGAGGTCGACCCCGAGGCCACTCACCTGTGGAGTGCCACAGGGGTCGGTCCTCTCGCCTCTCCTGTTCAACACATATGTGAAGCCGCTGGGTGAGATCATACGTGGTTTTGGGGTTGAGTATCACCTCTACACTGATGATACTCAGCTGTATATTTCAACTCCAAACCACCCCAACTAGGCCGTCGAAGTGATGTCCCGGTGTTTGGAGGCCGTCGGGGTCTGGATGGGGGACAACAGACTTAAACTCAACCCCTCCAAGACTGAGTGGCTGTGACTACCGGCACCTCGGTTCAGCCAGCTGATCCCATCGCTGGCCATAGGGGGCGAACAATTGCCCCCTGTGGAATGGGCGCGCAATTTGGGCGTCCTCCTTGATGCCCGGCTGTCAATGGATGACCATGTGGCAGCCGTGGCAAGGGGGGTGTTCCACCAGGTTCGCCTGGTGCGCCAATTGCGCCCCCTACTGGACCGGGATGCCCTACGCACGGTCACTCATGCGCTGGTGACGTCCTGCCTGGATTACTGCAACGCTCTCTACATGGGGCTGCCCTTGGGACGTGCCCGGAGACTGCAGTTAGTTCAGAATGCAGCCGCGCAGGCTGTGATGGGGAGTACGAGGTACTCCCACGTAACACCTCTCCTGCGCGAGCTGCACTGGCTACCTGTGGTTTTCTGGGTGCGTTTCAAGGTGCTGATTACCATCTTTAAAGCGCTCCATGGCACGGGACCTAGTTACTTGCGGGATCGCATCCTCCCACATACATCCCTGCGGCCAATTCGCTCACACAGGGAGGGACTTCTCCTGGTGCCGTCCACTAGGCAATGCCAACGGGCGACACCGAGGAGTAGGGCCTTCTCTGTGATGGGCCCAACCCTCTGGAATGACCTCCCCCCCCCTCCCGACATTAGAACCACTTCTGACCTCCGCTCCTTCCAGCAAAAACTGAAGACCCACCTGTTCCGATTAGCAGGCCTGGCATAATTCAACTGTCCCTCCTGGCAAATGTATTATATCTGGTTATTTTAGGGGTTTTTAATTCACGGTATCTGTTTTAGGGGTTTAAACTTATATTTATATTTGCTTTGTACAGTTCTTTTAACTGCATTTTAACCTCCTCCATGTCAACTGTCAACTGTACATATTTAATTTTATTGTATCTTGTTATATTTCGTATGAACTGTACACTGCCCCGAGTCCCTTTCGGGAGAGGGGGCGGTCTAGAAGCATTAAATATAAATAAATAAAGGGTTTAACCAATGTTCTGAAATGCCTATAGACTGACTCAATACAATTGGAAAGTGAATATGCAATAGATGCAAACCTCACTGACGCTAAGACAGGCTTATAGGTGTCAAATTTCTGCACCGTAGCATTATGAATTTGCTCATTTTACTTTGAAAAAGGAAGAGATAATAACAGGGAGGATGTCTTTGCACTAAAAATGCAAAGCCAGCCACAACCTGCATAAAATTTTGCATTAATTCTCACTCTGTGATCTTTTTTTTTTTTAAATTCAAACATTTCTCCAGATCAGCCTTCTTACCTATATGTAAGCATTCCACAGAGAAACCTATAAGGAAAGTTGTGGTCCTTAGCTTAGAGTTCTACAAAACATCCTATCTGAACAAAATGTTCAGAGCTATTGTTAGTTTTCTTATTAGAAGGCTACAGGGATGCAAAAGTCAGTACGCTGTCCAAACTTTGAAGGGGGCTAGAAAGAGAAATAGGGTTGAATAGGGAGAGAAAAGAGCAGACAGTGCCTTGACATTCACGCTCAACTGACAGAAACTTTGTCAAAGCCTAAAAAAGGACCCCTGTCTTTATTTATTTTTATATTTATTTATTTATTGTAATTCAAAATCCCTAACACCCTGCAACAATGTCACATTTTAATGTAATATCATCTCCTCTGATGCATATTCATGAAATAAAAATCTTGGCAGTGGCACAAGGAAAGGGGGATGAAGTGTGTTTGGCGGAGTGCGTCACGTTTCCAGACCAGCGGATTTTTTGATTAAAGTCCCTTATCCGTTTTATCATGCATATCCATTCTCTGATTAAAGTGATCTGGAGCTGACACTCACAATGTCAGTATGCACTGAGACCCTTCACACAAAACATGGTTAGAATTTATATCCTTAAAATAAAAGGGGGAGGGGGAAGAGATACAGAGAGAGGAGGGGAGAGAGAGGGAGAAGTGAATAATCTGCAGCTTAACTTCAACATATAGATGTATAGATATGCACTGAAATAATGTTTTCAGCTAAACAGAATTTGTTATTCTCTCATCTCAACACATTTTTTTTCAGAAGAGAGAACATCTGAAAAAATTATTAAGAATTAGAATACTAATGAATATTTGCATCACTTTGCTGCTGCTCTGTACATTTGTTCCCTGTTTCTTTCAAAATTATAATCCTATGCATGCTCAATGCTTACTTTTAGGAAATGTGCACAAAATCAGGATGAAAGTCTTTTGAAGCATTGAATGCAAAGAAAATACAGTTTTGAGGAAAGGAGAAGATTCTTCACTTAGTATTTGACTTCCTAATGGCCCTCGTTCTGATTTTACAGCCTTTCTCAACAAATGGTAGAATGAAATTTTAAATTAACTACAGAATTGAACAGGTTTCAATATCACACACACATATATATGTATATATATTATATATACATTATATATATATAAAATATATATATATATATATATATATATATATATATATATATATATATATATATATATAAAAATTAAAATGGATAGATCTATGTTGTGTATAATAAATAACACCTTCTAACGTCCCATATTTAAAATATGCAGCCCAAATATTTTTTCCTTAGGTTACTCAATGTCCACCCCAAAATTCCTCCAAACTCAAGCTTGGTTGGGGTGGTTGCTAAGTTTTTCATGAGTTGCTTTTTCTTTTCTTTCAAATGTAGGGAATGGGGGGGGGAGTTTATGTGTGCTGTGTCTCTGACAAATTCCTTACCCTCATTGTTAATTGCAGCCCTCCATATTTATTTATTTATTTCTCTTGAAGTTTGAGAGAATAAGATGGTTGGTCTCTCCACACATCATCTACATTTCCTGCATCGGATGAAGAAAGCACATCTTTCTCCTTCTGTCCTGGCCACTTTTTACAGAGGCACGATTGAGAGAGTTTTAACAATCTGCATCATTGTTTGGTTTGGTGCAGGGATGGGTTCCTGCCAGTTCTAACCTCCTCTATAGAAGAGGTTCCACAAATCTACAGTGCCGTTTAGAACCAGTTCCAGCTCCCTCCCCCCGCCCGTCCGCATGTCATCAAGATGAAGAGCGAGAGGAGGAATTATGGGAGTTAAAGTCCACAAGTCTTAAAGCTGTCAAGTTTGAACACCCCTGGGTTTTTTTTCTAAAGGGTTAGGGGGTTCAAGGGTCTTGTAACTTGACAGCTTTAAGACTTGCGTGCTTCAAATGCCAGAATTTCTGAGCCAACATTTTGGTTGCTAAGCAAGAGCATTGTTAAGTTAGTTTTACCACATTTTACAAGTTGGTCATGCCCACCCAGTCACATGGCCGGCAAGACACTCCCACCCAATCACATGGCTGGCAAGCCACTCCCACAAAGCAGGCCACACCTACAGAAGAGGTTCTAAAAAAAATTGAAACCCACCACTAGTTTGGTGGCAGCAGTGCCTCAGATAGAAAGTCCATACAGAGTGTGGTAAGGATAGCCGAGAAGATTATAGGAAGTTCACTTCCTATTATTCAGGATACTGCTTATAAGTGCTATGTGCTTAGAGCTCAAAGCATTGATCCACTTTATAGTCTGTTCTGTTGTTCCCCTCTGAGATGAGATTTCGAAGTATTTCTAGCAGGACTACCGATTCTGTAACAGCTTTGTTCCTATGCCATCCATCTGGTAAACGTGCAAGATTCGTTTTTCTCAATGTACATGTATACATCTGAACTAGACAGTGTTGTTTTTCCATATTATATCATATATGTGGGTATGTAGGTATATGCTTATTTATTTATTTATCTACTGATTGATTTATTGTCATGTGTATGTAGTATATATTAGAGGTGGTGACTCTTTGAGAGCTGTATGCAATGAAATTTCATTTTAATGTATGCAGATTAGTGTACATTTAAAGTGACAATAAAATTAGTTTTAAGTCTAAGTCCAACTGCAGGGAAAATCTCAAAGATGGATCAAGAAGTTCACATGAGAGTCTTGCACCTTTCCTCTTATCGGTTCTCATTCCATTTGATGTATTCTAATGAGTAAGGTATAATGTTCTTGTTCTTCCTGCATGACAAGAGAGCCAACAATGCTGTGTAAATATCCTATCCTTACAGTCATCTTTACCAGCAATTCGCAAACTCCATGACTTCCCATATTGTTATAAAATCTCAAGGGAATTATCCTGAGTAATGATACTATTGTCATCGTTACAGTGAAATTCTCTGCCTGAGAAATTATTGGATAATTCTCCTTTCTTGGAGAGATTCAGAGAAAGCATTCACCCAATATCCAAGCTCGGAAATATGACTGTGCTCAGCTCAATGAAAAATCAAGCAGAAACAAAACCCATAAAAAGTATGTCCATTCATGTAAACTGCCTCTATCCAGTTTTCAATTTTTCCTCAATCCCAATACAGCCTTACACCATGCCTACCTTGAAGGTCTTACAATCCTTATAAAATATATGCAAAGCATGCAGAAGACTGTTATCTGTAGAATAAACCAACTGATTCCCATCACATCAGCATATTCCCTTTGTAATAGAGTTTCAAATCACAAAAAAATGGGACTTTCAAGCACTTACGATTCTCAGATGATGATGATTTTATACTACTATTATATTATTAAATATTATCAAGTTAGACATCAAAATAACTATCAGGCTACAACCAAAAGCATTTTTTAAAAAAAAAAACTGATGGTAATTTTGCCACTAAATTCATTTATTCAAAGTTTTAACTGTCCTTAAAAGCCTCCCAAAAGCAAAAGTATTAGTTTTTAAAATCATTTTTAAGCTTTAACTGGAGAGGTAAAGATGGACGTCTATCTTAAATATCTATGGGAGGGGATTTGTAAGATCTATCAAAATATTGCCTTTGCGTCGCTCTTCTTCAGGTCAAAACTTTCTATGCAGAAAACAATGTTCAAAAGAGATATGCCAGAAAAGGAATATATTTAAAATTACACAGAAAAATGTAAGAGAAAGGCAGGCAGGCAGGCAGGCAGGCAGGCAGGCAGGCAAGAAGGAAGGAAGGAAGGAAGGAAGGAAGGAAGGAAGGAAGGAAGGAAGGAAGGAAGGAAGGAAGGAAGGAAGGAAGGAAGGAAGGAAGGAAGTTACATTTGAGCAATGTACAGTATACTTTTAAAAAATTACATATAGGAAATATATTTAACTAAATATATATTTTAATTTAGGCTAAAACAGTATCTAGGAGAAAGTTTTGTTTAAAACTATATGCAACAGATAACATTACACATTAAACTCTATCTGCATGGAAAATAATGAGCAAAAATAGATAGAGATAGAAATCACATTTTAATTGATCAACACATGTCTATTTTTCATCCTAACATTTAATAATGTATCATATATTCCTAGTATTTAACAATGAGAGTGTTGTGGTTAAAATAAGATGAGAAAGAGTTAGGCATGTTCACTACCTTGAATTATTTATAAAAATAATAAAGCAGAAAATAATAGATGAGGTTAGATGAGGTGAGGTAAGAAGAGAAGAGACGACTCTATATAACTGAAAGTGCTGAAATTCAGTCAGAATTAGGATGCATTTTGGTTATTTATACGTCTGCAGTATTTTTTTAATGGAATATTAATTATCTGTAAAAAAAACTAATTGTAGAGTTAAAATATCTCATATTAATAAATAAATAAATGGCTGTCAGTCTTAAAGAATAATGGATATGTTTCTTATAAGCTTAAAATGAGACTAATTCAACAATATTTTGTTTACATTTATTGGATGCTCCCAATAATGTTTTTAAAGGGCTTGCTATTAATTTCACTATGGTAAAAGTGTAAAATCAGTGAAAATGCATGAATTCATGGGATTGTCTTTTTTTGTTTAATGTCCCTAAATATGTCAATATGGTGTTGCAAAGATTCATAAAGTTTAAAGGTATGAAAGTATTTCTGATTGCAGATCCACTATGTGGAGCTTTATCATTACATGAAAAGTTATGGATTTATCAAGCAGCAAAAGATATTCTTCAACGTAGGAAAGACAGCTCAAACCCAGATTTACAATCTTGGATCACCAATAAATGTTGGCTTTCTGTTTCTGAGCTGGCTCTCTAGTAGTATAATGGAAAGTTTGATCAATATTATCTCATGTGGTCAGAACTCTTTAAAAATTAGTCTGAATGATTTCTTATATTATAGTAAGGTTTTTATTATTGTGGGGGGGACAAGACTTTTCAGTGACTATTGAACACATCTCTCCTTAGCTCAAGGTTGACCTAAAGACCAGGGCAAACTTTAACCAGGGACCAGCTTGGAAATCTAATTGTAGACTATGTGACTAAGCAAAGTATTCACAGCTTCTATAACGCAGCATATTATAGCATGCTCATATATTCCAGTTACCTTGCTTTTTGAAACACAAATGGAATTTGGAATATTGCCATTTGAAATTAAAGGGACTTCTTAATTATTCCAATGCAATTTTTCCTAATTTATCTCTACATGTATCTATACTTTATTGCAAACAAGAGCAGTGGAGCAATGTATTGCTTCTGGTTTGAATTCCTAACATGTGTGCTTTCTAGTCTTGTCAGAGTTATGTTCTTCTCACTACTTTTTATGTTTTACATTTGCCAGTTCTGCCAAATCTGGGGAACTCAATCACAGTCAATCTAAAGTAGAAACATAGGCACTACAGTTATTTGCATTTATATCGATAGAATAAAATATCAGCAATAAGCAGGGATGATGAAGAATTTAATTAGGCTGATATTTTAAACAAACTCATATAATTCATACTTCCAAGGTCACACCTAGATTTATCCACAATCATTCTGATTGCACATTTTATAATTCATTGTCTCTTTGCTAAAAAAAAATGTACTTAAAAACTTTGAACATTGTAATGTAGATATTGAACAAATGTAGATATTCAGGAGTTTTTTAAAAAAATCAAATTGCTGAATTTGAATGAAACACTTTTTTGAATCCATTTCTAATAGATGACATCTTGAAACCTCTGGAGCCAGGACCTTTCATTAGGACAATCTTAAGGACACTACAAGTGTAGATCTAGTCCAAGATGTTCCTAGATGCAAGATTATTCACAAAAAGATGTAACATTCCACAATTTCCTGGGCAATAACTGACAATTCTATTAAATTATGTGGCGCTACTCTTCTTTTTGTATGTATGTGTGGGTATGTGTGAGTGTATGAATGGAAATGCATGTGTTTAAAAAATCACTATAAATAGCACAGCAAGGCAGGAGATAGTCATTTCATTCTATTTGCTCAATAGATTAATGCTTTTCAGAATGATATGTTAAGACAAACTTATCTGCAGAAAGAACATATCTAACTGCCCATCAAAATCCATCCTGAAAGAGCTGCATTCCATTTCAGAAAGGAAGAAAAATGATGCATAATTGTGGAATGATGGAAGAAACAAGTGAACACACCAGAAAAAAAAATCTTGCTGAAATGCTTTTGCAGCTGTTATATGTGTAAGCATAAGCACATGCTTGTTGGAAGTTTTACCAAGAGCAACACATCTCCAATCCAACATTCCCTGGAAGGCTGCCCCAATGCTCAGGGATATATTAGAACAGTGATTCTCAACCTGTGGTCCGCAGACCCATGGGGGAGCCACAATGTCATCACAAGGGGTCCACAAAGACATGGAGAAATGCTATGATTTAAATCTTAAATTAAGTCTTGGGAGTCTGTGGCAATGGGCTGTGGCAACGAAAGGTATTTAAAAGGGATCTGTAGTGAAGAAAAGGTTGAGCACCACTGTACTAGGAGTTTTCCCAAAACAGAAAAAGAAAAAGGGTTCCCTTTTGAAGGTGGAAACCCAATTTTAGAACTTCCTTCTAGATGCTAGACACATCTCAGAGGCCAGTATTTCTTCAGCAGTGGAATGTTGGACTGATGTATGATAGAGGGAAAGGATGCATCACCAGTTCTTCTTCTAAAAATGCTGCTAGGAAAATAAGTGGGATGGATGCTTTGTTTTCTTTTGTATATAAGAGATCAAATGAAAGCGGGAAGTGAACTAAGTACAGACCATTAAAAACCCTTGCCCCTTTTTAGTTAACTTTGGTGAAAGGAGCCGCAGTGGCAGTGATTGGAGTGCAGTACTGGCAGATCAAATCTCATCACACTGAAGTTTGACTCAGACTTTCATCCTTCTGAAGTCAGTAAAATGAGGACCCAGATTGTTGGTGGCAATATGCTGATTCTGTAAACTGCTTAGAGAGGGCTGTACAAGCACTGTGAAGCGGAATATAAGTGCTATTGCTATTGCTATCAGAACTGTGTACAGCTTTGTCTGACATGTTTCATGAAGGACCAAGAAGGATGAATTATTTCTTTGTATTTGATTTTCAAATATTGCAGGAGGTACACTCAGTTGACCCTTGCAATTTCCAATGAGTTTGGCTAATCAATGGAATGACTTTGGAAGATAAGAGTAGGATGCCAACTCGGCATCAGTGCAGCTTCAATTTTGGCACTATCTTGCACCCCATATTCTTCAGCGTGACCTGGAATGCTGTGGTGAGTTGCTCTCCATTTGCAGGGCTGAGAAAGCACTTTCCCTGACAGCCACAGTGAGTTCAATATTGTCATGTCAAGTTGTTTTGCTTTCCCCACTTTGCTTTTTCATTGACTCTTCACACTTGTCAAATGCATTGGGGTTTTAACTGAGTTATCATGTGTTCTTTTGTATGTGTGCTGTGTATTAACTGCAGTGATGTTATGTTGTTGGTGACAGCTTGGGCCTGTCACCAACAACACTGTGGGATGGGGAATGAGGGGAGGCTGGGTGCGAACTTGGATAGCATACACTTCAGACAGAATTCAGAACCAAGGTGGATGGAGCTGTTCCTCTGAAATACTTTCGTGAGTGAATATCAAATATATCCAGGTTGAAGAGTAGACCTTTCTGTCTCTGGGCATCTCCATACAATGGTGGACTATTTGTGAGGATCTGCAAAGCTTAGTTTAGTTGTGTGCATTCTGCAGTCGCACTCTGCTTCTGACAATTCCCCATATAAGTATCTTTCCAGTCATATAGGTTTTTTTTAAAAAAAAATGAACAAGATTGAAGTAGCATCAAAGAGCACTGACAATCTGTCCTGCCCTGGTAAGAATTATTTGGAGATTATTCAACGCGCCCATGGAGACTGCCAGACACTAAAGCATGGACCGCATCCCCAGGGTTGTTGTGACCAGCATCTTATCCTCCACTTATCCTGTATCAGTAGATGTGGGCGATAGGATGCAACCCCTAAAATAGAAAATCAAAAATGAATCATAAAACAATCTAGATAAAAGAAGACCTCGAACAGAATCAGTGTTGTTGAGAATGAAACATTTGAATAACTAAATAGATCTTACCTCCAGCATTGCTGGAATTCAGCATTGGTGTAATGGTCCTTATTTAACCAATTATATCCTTCTGATCTGAACCAAATAAATTAAGTGAATTTTGAGAAAAATATGTGAAATAATGGTATCTTCTTTTCACAGTAATCCAAAACCTCTCATTTTTACTCTATATAACTAAAGGCGTTGTTACTGATGGCTAAGGCTCACCTCTCATACATGACATAGGTACTGTCCCGCATTTCCATTGCTTTAGAACGCAGCCGCGCGGGTGATTATGGGGAGGACTAGATACTCCCCTGTAACACCTCTCCTGCGCGAGCTGCACTGGCTGCCTGTGGTCTACCGAGTGCGTTTCAAGGTTTTGATTATGATCTTTAAAGCGCTCCATGGCACAGGGCCTAGTTATATGCAGGATCGCATCCTGCCCCACACATCCCTACGACCAATTCGCTCACACAGAGAGGGACTTCTCCGGGTGCCGTCCGCCAAACAGTGCCGGGGGGCGACACCCAGGAGCAGAGCCTTCTCTGTGATGGGCCCAGCCCTATGGAATGACCTCCCCCGTGACATCAGGATGATTTCCGATCTCCGCTCCTTCCGTGTACAGCTGAAGACCCACCTCTTTCAATTATCCGGCCTGGCTCAATCGCAATCGTAATTTTCCCATTCCTCCAAACTGTTTTTTAAATTGTTCTTAAATATTAATTTTATTGGGTTTTTACAATTGGGGTATTTTAAAGCAGATTTTTAACTGTCTATTGATGTAATTTGCTTCCTCCTCCGTGTATGTATGTGTGTTGTGTATGTATGTACGTTTGGTGTTGTTATATATGTTTCATGTTATATGCTCCATTGTACGCCGCCCCGAGTCCTACTTGGAAAGGGAGCGGCTAATAAATCTAAATTTATTATTATTATTATTATTAACTAACATAAAAAGCTACATAATTTGTTTTATTAAAACATAAGGCTGCTCCCAAGTAATTCATCTGAGACCGGGATATCTGTGAAACCTGAAGCTGTGATCCTTATCATAATTACCTGGATGTATATTCTGCTAAATTCTTTATGAATAATTTGTGGTCTAAGGCTCACTTTATTATTTTCAGCAAAGGGTTGCTGGAGAAAAGGGGAAGCTGGGTTATAAATCCTGTTTTAGTGTTTTGCTATTTATGCAAATTTTCAAATAGAAAGGCATATGGCAGCAAAGTAGCACTAACTATCTGCTTTTCACCAGATCTCTCACTGATACATTAAAAGAAAAAGAAAAATGACTTGGTGGCAAGGCTGAATAAAAAGAGGAATAACATCCCTAAGCATCATATTGGATTTAATGTTCTTTCTTATGCCATTTTGTTTTGTTTTGTTTTGAGCAGCGTATTACTTTCTGTTGGGCTTTTGTCAAGTGACGTCTGCAGAGTTTATCCATTTCCTTCCCATATCTAAGAATTCTCCATTCTGAATCAATATGTCATCCCAGCCTATGCTAAGTTTTTATACTACAAATACAACAGAAATATGGAGGAAAAAAAATATCTAGTGCAACCTTTCACTCCAGGTCATCTATCCAACTTATCTGCTGACTTTCATGTTCATGCCTCTCTCTGAATAGCAATGCAAAGGACACGGTATGTGTTGGTATTAAGAATTAGGGAAAAAACCTAAACACCTTGCAAATATTGATATGCAATTACCCAGAATACATTCCAAAGCCAGTATAGCAGATGTGAAAGTCCTTTTCTCTCCTCTCCTCTCCCCTCTCTTCCTCTCCTTCACATACTGTTCCTCAAAAACATTTTATTCTAAAATAAAATCCCTTCTTCAAAGAATCTCCCCCCTGTGTTGGGTGAGGCTGACGTTGCTTCCACTACAGGATCCGGCTTATGGGGTGTGCTACAGTATTAGAATAGAGAGATCCAAGTATATAAGAAACCTAATGATTAAATCAGGATCGGGGAAAAAACAAAGAAATGGAGGAAGTGGTGGCCATGGCTCACCCCTTTCCCTTTCCAAAAAGTGAAAGGAAAAACCACACACAACTGTACTTTGTGGGTTTTCATGTAGTCACTTTACATTCGGCTTGATAATGTACCGTGCCCACTGCACTATTTGAAAGCAGCAGGGCTATTTTCCCCATTCTAATTGATGAACAGCTGTGCAGTAATAGACTACAAAGCATAGCTTCACTGATCTCTCCTCAGGCCACCCGAGGAACTGAAGGCTCCACAGGGAATCCAAGAAGAATGAAAGTCTCCCCCTTTCATTATTATTTTATTTTTAAATAAATAAATAGATTTTCAAAATATCCTCTTTCCCCCTCGTTCTTTTCACATTTCATACCAGCAATAATTAACTCCAATTTCTCCTTGGAGAGAAAGCAGCTGCTCTGGTTCAGCCCATCCTATTGCTCTATCATGCTTAACGTCAGTCAAATGTTAGTGGAATAATTCTCTCTTCCTTCCCTCTCCTTCTCTTTTCTTTGGCTTAAAAGAGAATCAGTACTATTTTCATTCATTATGGGGCAGTACTGTATTTTGTTTATGTGCTTATTCCATAGCAAACTTCCCTGCTGAACTCCGTCAGTAAAAGCAGAAGTTGTTTACCTGAGGTTTTGTCACCATAAGGGAGAACTACATCCTCCCTCTTCTTGCTAAACCTCCAAGGTTCACATAGTACCACTGAGGGGTGCATAGTCAATGTAGTACAATGTACTACAATAGTTAAAGACTTAAATGGGAAAAATCCAAAGGTCATCTTCCACACAACCCATACAGCTCATTGGGTGACACTTGACGAGTCTTTGTCTCACAGCCTGACAGTCATAACACATTTTACCATACTTTGTGAGATACATGCTATCATCATACAGATACCCTTCCAGGCCATGATTCCAAAAATGTAATTGTTTTGGTCAATACCATTATGTATCCATTCATTCATCGAAATCATAACTCCTTTCCATTTATATAACTAAAGCTAATTGGTGCTGCTAATCCCTAAACCTGTCCAGGATAAATTATTTTTTATGTCCATTTTTACGGATATTGCCATAGGCTGAACATAGAAATTTCTTTATGCAAAGCTTAAGTTTTGTCCCTGATCTTCTCCCAGGAAGATGCTTTGAAATTATATTCAGTCTACCAAATAAGCTTCTACAAATAGCAGTGAGAAACTGTTTTTATATGGTCTGGTCTAAATGCTGTATCTTAAGAATCTACTACAGTCCATGACTGAGGCATCATAGACTCTGCTCAGACCTATCTACTTAAGAACCTGTGCTACTTCAAAAGGAGAATTGGGCTTACCAGATTTGAAATTGTATTTTACTGCTTGTTATTTGGTCTGGGTGAAAGAATGGAAGTTACTGAGAAAAAAAGTGACTTTTAGAGTTAGAAGATCACAGTTTGGGTCAGGAGACAAAGACAAATGATTGACATTCCTGGACACATTGGAAAATCATCAAGGGTAATTTAAAATTAAACCAAGAAAGAAATTAATAGGAAAAGGATATAGCTGTCAATGGCTTTTTCAATTATAGTTATCAGAAAAATGGACAAAAAGACTTGTAGTATGAAGCAAAGTAAGACAAAATGTGAATTACAATTGTGTACTCATAATGGACATGAAATTGCTAAAATGTATAAATTCTTGCTGAAATGTGAAACAGAGGAAGAACTTTAAGTTTAAGATGATAAAATAGGCTAAGAATTTTTATTATAATATGCAGATGGAACAATGGGAAAATAAATGGGTAGAAGAGTTTGAATTTATACTTTGTTATGATCTCAAAGAGAATTTTTATACATGATGTATCATTTGTATATGAAGTAAATTATCTAAAATTTATAAACACATTTTAAAATGTATTCTAGATATGTGAACAACATGAAGGGACATTTTATCTTGCTTAGTGGTCCTTAAAAGAGCACAAATAATGGATTCAAATACATACAGGAGATTTAAAACATCAATATTCAATTAAAGCCAGAACTTTTCCTTTTTAGGACTAATGGATAAACACTTAGAAAAAAGCTATGGAATATTATTTGAGTATTTGATTACTGCAGTGAGATTATTATATGCACAAAGATTCGACACTACACACCATGGAGAAAAAAATGGTGAAATTGACTGATCTTGCTGAGATGGATATGCTAACTTCTTTGATTAAGAGAAAAGACATCTACATTTATTTGGCTGGAAACCTCTTATGGGCTTTTTGAATAAAAGTGGGGGGAAATGAATTTGTGATTTATGGTTTTGATGATTACAAAGGATAGAGTATAGAAAGAAGAATGTCAGATGTAACTTTAGCAACAGTGGTTAAAATAGAACATATTTATAAAATTGCTGTGAAGAATATCAGAAGTAACTTTTTTTTTCTATTTCTCTTTTTTTCTTTTTTCACACTTTTCACTTACTTTTATTTCTCTTTTACTATTTTCTTCCTTGATTTATATTCATTTGTATTGGTTTTAATCTTTTATACAGTTTTAATAAAATATTAAATGCATTTATGCTAGTTCAAGATATTTTTATGGTAGGGAAATGAAACAAAGAAATATGAACTCCTTGTCAGAAAAGTAATGTAATTACTTTTCTACATTCTTGCAAGGATCTGCCTGGGGTAATGACCAGTTTCATATGTCCACTCAAATGAACATTTTTGTGGCAACTTTTAGAATTCTCCAGTCTGAACTTCTGAAAAGCACTACTGTGGAAATTCTTTTTAAGTTTAAGATATTCAAAACAAGGGTCAGAAATTCATGCATGCTTAAAGCAGGTATGAATAGGAAAGAAATCTTTCTGAATGTAAATACCTACAGAGCATTATAAAAACATTATAGAGAAAAGCAGTGAGGAAAATCAGTCATTTTCTAGATAATTCATGATTTTTTAAAAAAGTAGAATTCTCAACTATAACTTTAAAAAGAATCCAATTCCACTCCCTCCAAAAATCATATCACACATTACGTTTCATGAGAATAATGGACATAAATTGTTTCAACCCCTACCCTCAAAATGATGCTATAAAGCACTGCACACCAAGACAACTAGACACAAGAACAGTTTTTTCCCTGAACGCCATCACTCTGCTAAACAAATAATTCCCTCATCACCGTAAAATTATTCACTAAGGCTGCATTACTATTACTATTAGTCTTCTCATCGTTCCTATCACCCATCTCCTCCCACTTATGACTGCATGACTGTAACTTTGTTGCTTGTATCCTTATGATTTATATTGATATTGATTGTTTCCTGATTGCTTACTTGTACCCTATGACTATCATTAAGTGTTGTTCCTTATGATTCTTGATAAATGTATCTTGTCTTTTTATGTACACTGAGAGTATACTCACCAAAGACAAATTCCTTGTATGTCCGATCACACTTGGCCAATAAAGAATTCTATTCTAATTAAATTATTTTATGTTATAGCTATCAGATCATTAAAATCATATTTGTTTTCAGATCTGAGGAAGAAATGTCTGTGTATTAATTTCTAGAGGACAGGGGACTTCCTGCAACATCTATATATGTTAATATAACCTTAATATAACCCTACAGCAGTATGCCATCCATATTGCTGTAATCAGTCAAAAATTTGAAATTGACTTTGCTGGATTGTAGATGTTACTACTTCTCCCTACCTCCATTCTTTTCGCTTATTCTTATTACACTTTTTAAACAAGAACTTAGAATGGAATGTAAGAACCTGAAAGCTGCTGTCCACTTCTGAGTTTCAAGCCAAAAAGACCCGCTTCATCCTCCATCAACAATGACAGGGCACTATAAAACCGTCCTATTAGAAATGGAACTTGTCTCTGGTACTCAACAAGATAATAAACTAGTCAGTTTGGTCAAGCACTGATAAGGGTCTGGAGTAGAGCTGACAAGGACAGATTGGAAAAGATTTGGTCAAGAGATAGAAGTGATGAAACCAAAGCTGGCAGCTGTGAGGAAGAGATTAACAGAAAAGGTCACTATGGAATATAGTTCTCAAGCTGAAGATGCTTCTGTTTGACTGTGAAAGAAGCTTCTCAGATCTGAGGTTGTGGTTAGGGGGCTTCCCAAATGATTCACCATGGAGGAAAAAAGTCCATTCCATCAGATCCCACTATTTCATTTTATAGATTCTACAACTGAATTGAGTTTACATTCCATCCCATTTTCTTCACTAAAACAGAGTGAGGGTCCCAATTTCTCAAATGACAGTTGACAAGGATATGGAAGATGCCCTAACACAATATGACAAAAATGGACTAATTTTAGAAATCTCATAATAATTTGTTTAAGTGATCTCAAATGGTAAAATAGTTGTAGTCTGAACAAAATGATAGCTGTAAGGCAGGGGTGTCCAAACTTGGGAACTTTAAGACTTGTGGACTTCAACTCCCAGAATTTCCCAGCCAGCCATGCTGGGAGTTGAAGTCCACAAGTCTTAAAGTTCCCAAGTTTGGACACCCCTGCTGTAAGGTGATGGCACAGATTAGAGTCAGGCTGCTTCTTTCAGGATGTATAATGAAACTGAACTGGAGTGATCCCCTTTAAAGATCCCAAAATTCTAAAAGAAGCTATTAACAACATTGATAACAACAATGCACTAGCACTATTGTTGGATAATTGTTGGACAAGTTTGGATAATGAAATGTCTGCAAGAAAATTACCAAGCTCAGAGAACACCAAGTACCTCTCATTTCAACCTTGAGCTGCAAATATTCTCCTTCGAAGGAGTTTATTTCTAAGTATGTATCCTTAGGGTGTGGTGGCACAGTGGCTAAGATGCTGAACTTGTCGATCAGAAGGTCAGCAGTTCAGCAGTTCGAATCCCTAGCACTGGCTAATGGAGTGAGCTCCTGTTACTTGTCCCAGCTTCTGCCAACCTAGCGGTTCGAAAGCACGTAAAAATGCAAGTAGAAAAATAGGGACCACTTTGGTGGGAAGGTAACAGTGTTCCTTGTGCCTTTGGCATTTAGTCATGCTGGTCACATAACCACAGAGACATCTTTGGATAGTGCTGGCTCTTCAGCTTAGAAACGGAAATGACTAACACATATGTGCAAGGGGAACCTTTACCTTTATCTTATCCTTAGGATCCAAGATTTAGTTCTGCCATTGGAGAGATCATTGTTTTAGTAGAACTTTGTTATAAAGAAAACATTTCTTTGGATTTTGCTCATCCCTTGAAATTCATTACAGTAGCCAGTATTATACAGAGGAAGCCAGATTAAAGGGAGCCATGAATGAGATATTTCCCACGGATTGAAACAATTTCCCGGGAACTGAGACATTCCTCAGAAATACCAGGCTGTCATATTCCTTCATTGCAATGCCCAATATTTTGACAGCACCAAAATCATTTCACTTGGTAGAGCCCCAGGTTCATCCTGGGACCATCACATTTCTGCTGTGACCATCAAGAGACACTCTTTTGTAAAAGAGAAAGAATGAATTTTAAGCAGGCAAATTATTGGAACTGGTGAGAAGCTTTAACAGCAACTTTAGTATCCTGCAATTTTGCACATTATTTTTTTTTTTAAAATTACTATAGTGCTTATTGTATGAGGCTAAGCTTTCCACTCTTCAAACTATTAATAAAAGTTTCCCATTGAGAAGACAAATACATGCTTGATTCATTTTTAATCCTGTGCCAATACATTTGACTAAAGCTGTTTGCTGTTTCAGTGACAGGATTTAACTTGCCCTTCCATACTCAGGGTTCTGATTATTAATAGCCTTTGGAAAACACTGTCAAACTATACACTGGTCAGCCCACTCCTTCCTCCCTTTTAACTATAAAGAATGGCACTCAAGCTTACTTTACTAGCAAAAATAACCTTAAGAAACCTTCTCATTATATCTCCAGTGGGGAAAAAGTTCAAATGGCAGCAAAAAGAAACAGTAAAGAACCATAAATAACAGAAACATATCAATCAGCTAGTGAAGTCATCTTTAGAATTAGGAGCATAGGAACATGTCCTATTTTGAATCGTAGCCTGCTCCAAATTATTTGCACTGGAGGTATAAAAACGTAACAATTGTTAATGGGGCAGAAGACAAATTTAAAATACAAATATAGAAATCATATTATCTATGTTTAACTGTATGAAATTCAATTTAAATCATATCAAATTCAGTGTTTTACCAAACCTTTCTACTTCTTAATTTGAGCCTCACATATTTGGAAACTGATAGACTCTTGCAAGATTGAAATTTTATAGGAAATTAAAGAAAGTTTCCATGCCCAACTGTCCATTATACATTAAGATAAGAGCACATATTTTGGTTCTTCTTCTATCCTATGCATTAATCCCTTTGCACAATAGACTACAACTATTACTTTGTACCTTAATTTCTCTTCCACAGAAAATATATACCAATTGCCTTCTGTTGTTCATCTTGGGCTTTGTTTCTAAATCTTCACATACAAGTCATTCTTTTCTAGATGTAATTCAATGTGTTCATTTTGTCAAAAAACAAACTCAAATTGTGCCTTTATAATTGAAAGTCAAAACAAACTTTTTATTGCATCATCAGAAAGTAGAGATCTAGGAACCTGGATCCCTCATTTCTTTCAAGAACAGATCATGAGACCATTTCATCAGCAGATTCTTCAAATTCCTAGATCTCTATTTTCTGATGATACCTTAAATGTATTGTTGGAAGAAATGTCCTTCTGGGTTCGGCTCCAAGTGGGGAAAAAGACACTGGAGACATGGAGGCTGCTTGGAAAGATGGTTTTAATGGTGGACAGGACCACATGGCTTGAGTCCTGAACAGAAAAGGTGATCACATGCTTCAGTGTTGGTGAAGAAGAAGAGAAAGGAAAGGGAAGAGGAAGGGGAAGAGTGAAGAAGGGCTTGCAGGGATTTTTATAATCTGTTCTGCCCCACCTATCTGTTTCCTGTTCCTGTGTAAGAAATGTATTCTGATTGGTTGCCAGACTCCCATGGGCCCGTGCAAGGGCAACCCTCTAGGCTGAGTTTTGAATCCAGGTTTGATTGAGTTCAGATGCCATGTGGTCAGTTGAATAAAGGCTTATATTATCCTGCCTTAATCCCATCACTCTGGAGCTGAAGGGGAGAACTCTTTATTATGTAAAGTGGACTAGCTTGGCCTTCTTAATGGCCCATTGACAAAGTGGGGATGGGCCGGAAGCTGCAGGAATTTACTTTGTGTTTAAAATGTGTTTCTCGCTTTTTCACATCCAGGAAAATATAATATTCTGCCTTTTCAACATTTCCTAGGACATATCATTTTTCTGGGAGAGGGCTGGGTGATAACTTCCTACAATATCTTATATAAAGGCCTCTAAAACTTCTTTCATAGATATTATTCCCAAACCTACATTGCATATATTTTCTGGATTACATACATTCTGACCACTGCAAGCTTTGCCTGCAAATGGTTACTAATAGTTCTTGTTGTTATGGGATAGTGCAGCGTTGTTCATTTTGTTGAATGTACTTTTATTGGTCAATGACTGACATAAAGTTTCGACTAACTATAGACTACTGTATGTCTCAATTTTGACCTACTTGATCTATTTTTCTGAAGAAAAATAAACATCTACATGAATTGAAAGATTCATGGTCCTGATAAAAGTGACAATAGAGGAGATGGTCTTAGCCCAAGGGGCGTTTTCTACCCGGAATCTGGATTTCATTTCAATGAATCTCTCTTTGCAGTGTGTCACCTACTAATGAAAGCATTGGAGGTCCCTTTTGGATTTCCTGCCCAAATAATCTTGTCCCAGATCTGTAGATGAATCAGATTCATTTTAGAACTAGAGGCCATAATAAAACAAGGAGTCTTTTGGAATTATGGCAATAAAACAAAAAAGTTTAAATATAAATAACAATAGGGCAATCTTAAATGTATATCCAGAATTGCAACATTAATTGACTACAAAGTCTAACCCTAAAACTTCAATGAACTACTGCAGAAGTCTGGCAATTTTAAAAGATAATAAAATAAAAAGAGCCAATTGGGAAGTAATAGTAATAACACAAGGATCGGCAGCCTATATATATTATGCTTCCTTTAGTTGTATACTCAAGCAAAACAGTTTCTAAGTAAAGTTCACAATATGAATGATGTGGACATTTGTCTAGGATGGAAGATCTATGAGGGGTTTACATTGAGTTAAGTTTTAACACAAAGAAAGAACTGAGGAATCCCTCTCTTCTTCTCCACCTCCCCAAGCTGATTATTATTTTGTTATTTAAGTGATAATATATGAACCTAAGGTTAAGGAGAAATTATATGTGCTGATAATCTCCTAGTGGTCTCCATTGTGATATTCCATTATAGTGTATGTTAATCACAGCATTAAGTAAAATGTGCATACTTGTGGTACTGTCAAATACCAAAGGAAATCAAAAGACACAGGAGGTGCCTTGCAATTGTTTTAACCATTAACAGCTCTTAAGAACACAATATGACAGCTGGGGGTGAAGGAGGAGGAAGGGAGAAAGAAAAGGTTTTGTAAAGGTATGCAAAGCAGGGCTGATCATTGATGTGTGGTAGAAACTCCCTAAGGCCTCTTTTTAAAATATAGAGTCTATAGAATGCATTTCAATAGTGTTGCCTTGAAAGGAAAATCTGAAGTAGCAGATTACAAGTCACCATTACCAAATTTAAGTTAATTTTTCACTTTGCAATCTTCTGAGAGAATTTCCCTTTTGTTAAAAGGCATACTGTATAGTTCTTCTGATTCCCTTTCCTCCTCCTCTTCCAGCTTTAGCCCTCACATGATTTGGCAAGCCCTATCACTATAAGGTTGTGGGGTTTTTTTCCCTTCCCTGAAAAAAAAAAGTGTTGAGATTTTAATAGCTAATAATAGGAAGCAACATAAAAGCACAAATCCAATTTAAGTGAAAGAGTTCCTGTGTAAGCATTACTTGTCAGTCTTTGGTCGTACTGTACGGGGACCAGTTTGAGAGCAGTGGCAGCAATGAAATATAAAGTCCAGATTTAATTCTGATACAGAGAAATACAATTTCAAAACTGGACGTCTTATCATAGGCATGTCCCATTGGAGAACTCATTTCCCTAGCAAAAGCCTGTCACTGCCATTATATTGTACAAGGAACCAATTTACTACTACAGCTAAACAGGGTTACCAGTGCTGTTGGAACTTAAGCATTTGAAGTTATCGCTACAACGGGAAAAATAGCATTTCAAATGTCAGTGAAATGGGAAGGTATAATTGAAAAGTATCAATCAGAGAAGCTAGAGAGTTTAGAAAGCAGAAACCTCCCCCCTTCCTTGCTTCCTTCTTTCCTTCCTTCCTTCCCTCCTACCTATCTTTCTTCCTCCCTTCCTCCCTTCCTTCTTTCCCTCCTTCCTACCTTCCTTCTGTTGAAAGAAATGCCCTTCTGGGTTCGGCTCCAAGTGGGGGAAAAGACACTGGAGACATGGAGGCTGCTTGGGAAGATGGTTTTAATGGTGGACAGGACCACATGGCCTGAGTCCTGAAGAAGGGCTTGCAGGGCTTTTTATAATCTGTTCGGCCCCACCTATCTGTTTCCTGTTCCTGTGTAAGAAATGTATTCTGATTGGTTGTCAGACTCACATGGGCCCATGCAGAGGCAACTGTCTAGGCTGAGTTTTGAATCCAGGTTTGGTTGAGTTCAGATGCCATGTGGTCAGTTGAGTAAAGTGCCAATATTATCCTGCCTTAATCCCATCCCCCTGGAGCTGATGGGGAGAACTCTTTATTATGTAAAGTGGACTAGCTTGGCCTTCTTAATGGCCCATTGACAAAGTGGGGATGGGCAGGAAGCTGCAGGAATTTACTTTGTGTTTCTCCCTTTTTCACATCCAGGAAAATATAATATTCTGCCTTTTCAATATTTCCTAGGATATTTCATTTTTCTGGGAGAGGGCGGGATGATAACTTCCTACACTTCCTTCCCTCCTAACTTCCTTCCTTCTTTCATTCCTTCCTTCCTTCCGAAAGATTTCTGCCAATTCCTTGTTCAAATCTCAAAACATGAATTACATTTTTATGGTTTCTTCTACACACTTCAGTGAGTATAATTTCACTGCATCAGGAAGTTTAGCCCATCCAAAGCCCAAAGTACCAATCTAAAACTTTTCCAAAAAAGGAAACCAAGCAGATTTAGAGGTTGTTTTGTTTTCATTATTCATAATTCCCTATGCAGCAAAAATAAAATTGTATACCTCAATCTAAAGGCTATTTCATACACTAAATAGCAAGAAATGGAAAGTTTTCTCCCTTCCCTGCCCCAGGTGGCATGGCTCCATGACTTCCTCTTTTGTCAAAAGACAGTATGAGGTGACCACTATAATATTGAATTTTTCCATTCACAATTTACCATATGCTCCACTGTCAGTATTCTGTATTTTCCCCACCATTTCATTGATTGCTGGGAATTAAAAAGAGCAATGCTTCCTGTCATGATATAATAGATTTCATGTTACAGAAGTGGAGGGGCAAATTTCAAAAGATTCTGCTATTTTTAATGGAAGATCTGTGTTCCTTGTAATTCCAAGCATCACTGACCTTCATAAAAGTCTGTATTTTCTTTCTTGAAATTCATTTGTAAAGAGTCCAAAGGCTGCAATATGCTCACATAACCCATTTGAATAACAAACAGAAAATGTTTGGTCGCTTCATAGACATTTATGCAAAGAACAGAAAAAGAATGATTTGGACATCTGGCTTATCCAAAATAAATGTTATAATACCCCAGCTAACCATTTTGACCGAACCAAAGCAACCTTCTGCAGGTATCATCCAAATTTAATGTATTCCTCGAAACTCTTTTCCCCAACGTTATTGTCTCTCAACTTCAGGTCTCAGAATCTTCTGCGTCTTCTCTTCCATTATAAAGGAGCATACAGTTATTGTCAGCTGTGGAACAAATATGGAAGTCCACAGTTTAAAAATTGTGTTGGGTATTTATGATCCAATCTGTGCTATCTACCAATATTTTTGGGTGCAGAACTACTTTTTCAGCTTTCTTTAAAAAGCTGCAGCATTATTTCCTCTTTGCAATAAGTGATCATTTCAGTATTTTTTTTTAAAAAAGCAGTGAGCTCTCCCTCATTAATCGGGCCGCTGTTTAGGAAAAAAAATTACTCCCGTAGTGCCAAAATGGGTCCAGCCAATTACTAATATCTTGTTTCAGTCTATCCCTTTAGTGCTTGACAGACAAATATAATTACACTGAGGTTGGAGAAAAGGAGGTGCAACAGTCAAATGAATGAAATTATGTGCACCCTATACAGCACAGCACAGCACACTGAATGAGCCATGCTTCTATTTCTGATCTCAACATGTTGGCAGGTACACTACATCTCTTTCTTCCTCTACAGCTGTATCTATATTTCCTTTCAACAAAGACACGCAACCCTGCTAAGTTGATTTTCCCAATTTCGCATCCTAGCATAGGTCTATGAGTTTCATATTGAGGATTGTGAGGGGTGTGTGACCACTACCTGAAAATAGCACACACATTTTCTTAAATCCAAAGGATTATATCCCAGCTGATGAACTTGAGTTGGTGGCACAGTGCAATTCACAAGGAAGGCCTATTTTCTGCTTGGGATGAAGCAACTTCCCTGGCAGTGGTTAATGCCTGCAACAGACTGAAGAGAAGCTGCCAACATTCAAAAACTCTGATGAAGTGAGCCAACCTCAGACTAATAATTTTATGTCTCAATATAAAGTGGAAGAAATTACATAAAAATAGACCATTTTTAACAGTACGGTATTCTGCTATGAGAGGAGGCTTAATAACACAGTTGCCATATGAACATCTTTCTCCTATCTACAGTACCTAACTTTAGCACAGCCCATATGTCTATTTGTCTGATAACTGAACTTAACTGAGAGAGCATTAAATGGAGAGGGAGCTCTTAACACTTAGTGCCTCAAGGGGAGGGAAAACACTTTAGGGTGAAACATCTACCAATGGAGTACACCTTTGGTTGTAACCTTCGGAGAGAAAAAAATGAGACTCAAATTAGCACTTGCTTTGGAATGGTGCCCCAACAAACTGTGATGCTCAAACACATACAATACACTTGATGCCACTTACAGTCAACTGTGGCTTAAGACAAACACCAGGTTTTTAAAGTTAAAAAAAAATATTGTTTCAGCAAGGAATGGCTTCATTGGGAAATCTCATTTACTCACTTTTACAGCAGAGAATAAATATTTCAAGGTTTTGGATTTTTTTTTCAAAGACCTGTACGTTATGGTTGGCCAGAGGAGATAGTAAAAAAAGAGACTCTGTGTCTCTGGGTGTGTGTGTGTTTGTGTGTCTGTCTGTGTGTGTGCGTGTGTAAATAATACATAAAGCAGTTCTCTGTGCTCATAGTGTTGCCATCTAGTGACAGAAGGGCAAATTCATTTGTATGGAAACCTAGTAAGTGGCAAATATCAAACTGTTTTTCAAGATAGATGATTTCAAGAAATCAGTGTAGATCAAATTAAATTTTTGCAACACCTTGCTAGCATATTGGTTGTGAGGAGTTAGATTAATCAGCAAAATGTAGTCCTAAATCCAAGGCTTTTTAAGTTGCCACCACCACACTTCTTTTTAAGTTATTGATGGGCCCAGACATCCAACTCCTGGCATACATTTTGTACAAGAGATCTGGGTTACGTCCGTGTAATTGCTACTACACAATCACACAGTATTATTTTGGAAGAGAAAAGAAAATCTGCCTTCAGTGCTCTGCCTGACGATGTCTTCTCCTTTCTCCCTTCATGATAATTTCTGCTTCCAAGCATTATGTCATTTGTTTCTACCCTAAGATATTCATTTGTGTACACTACATTCCCCAAAGCTATCTTTTGTCATATGAAAATAAATACAGTGTATCCCGTATATATGTACACCAGTGGTAGGTTGCCAATTTTTTTACTCCTGGTTTGGGTGGGCTCATGCGCGCACACATGATGCTTCTGCACATGCGCAGAAGCATCTGGGCAGGTGGGCGGAGCCTCCTGCCATCTTAAAACATCCTTATATGATGCTCTTCAGCCATGAAAAACAATGAGCATCAAGGTTTTCCAAAGAAGTTAGCAGTCAAGCAGGATTGAAGTCGTTCAAGATGGTATCCAATATATACCTCAATAATTTTGTTTCTGTTATAAGAAACCAGTGATATAAAAGCAATAGATTTTGATGAGAGAAAATTTCAAAATGGTGTCAGCATTAAGTAGATTAGCCGTGCATATTTTAAGGTATATTTTTGATGTAGAAAAATGGATGCTTTCATAACCCTCTTTTTCCAGTTATTACTGGAAATATGCATTCCAAAAACAATGTGTTTCTAAAAGCAGATTTTTAAAAAATGGCCCTAGGTATGTTTAAAAAGTAGCATTCATATCAAAGGTTCTTGTGTTATAAATTCTGCAGTAGGAAAATTTGCATAATAGCATCAGGTAACTTTCCATTTCAAAAAAATATCTAGGAAATGTGTATTAAAAGCTGTGTGCAGAAGGACTTCCATACAAAAGTTTGAAATATTAGGAATAAGAGTTTTTGATGGCACATTTAAAAACTCTTCTAAGAGCATAGTAAACTGGAATATTGTTTTACTCATGTGAACAGCAGACCATGTTTTTCTAGTCTAAACATCCCTAATAGATGCACAATTCAGCTACAAGGACAAGGGGAAGCATAAACTGTATAGCTCTATCTCTTCTTTAGCCTTGTATGTTGTGCCTGTAACTGTCCCCCTTTAGCTTTGCTTGTTGGAGAGTTCATATCTCTGCAAGAACAAGAATATCTCAAACATCTTCAGTCCTGGCAAAAAAAAGATTGAAATATTGGCTTAAAATTCCTTAACAGATTCCACTCTATCATCTTTTTTAATTAAATGTTTTTTTAAAAAAATCAAGCCTCCGCACCAACTATTATGCTAATGCAACATTAATGTTAAGACTTTTCATTGGATGCATGTCAAGAAATTCAAGAGCTATTGTTCCCACAGCAACCATATTTTATCAATCTGCCACCAGTATGTAGTAGGCTTGTTTGAGGAGAGTATGCTCCGGCAGTTGCCAACTTTCTATGTAGCACTTAAGTATAATTTCACTTAGGCAAGGAATAGGGGGAGAATTCTTCTCATCCCTAGCTGAATTTTGTGACCATACACAAAGAAGATGAAGGATGAGAAAACTGCTCAGTTTTTCATTACTTGGTGCCCTACACCTGATTGGCTTCATCCCCTGCCACCAAGGCAAAAGACGCTTAAGGTGATGAATCTAGAAGAATAAGGATGTTAAATGTTACGTTAATATTTTACATAACTGAATAAACTACAGGACATTTATGTACATATTTTCAATACTCATATTTGTTGACTGTATTACATTGCATTCATTCAAAAATTGTATACCCAGAACACTTTCCGTCCTGATCTGGATCATTTTATTTCATTACTAAACAGAACAATAAATAAACTATACTGCTCTAATCCAAATTTCTCAACCTTTTTATGCTGGAGGAAAGCTTAATGCGATTTTCAGATCTAAAAGAACCAAAATGTGAAAAGTTCAACAGTTAAGGAGGAGGAGGAGAATTGTTTTTCTTCTATATATTTCCTCCTTCTCCTCCTCCTCCTCATCTTCCTCCCCCTCCTCCTTTTCAAATTAATTCATTCATTTCATACCCAGTAGGTTTTTCTTTCCAGAACACAGGAGATGGAGTATACATTTTTTTCTTTTATTTTACTACAAGGATGGAATTAAACATCCAAGACATATATACTTATTCTTCCACACAACTATACCCTGCTAGGCTTTCCACTATCAGGAACTAATGCATTTCAAAGAATAAATGTCTAGGTGCAGAATCTCTACCACAATTTGACACTAAGATTTTAGATAGGTCAAAATGCATCCAACTCATTCTTACATACATGCACCCACAGATTCTTCAAATGCCTTTTTAAAATCAGTTTTATTAAAACCTGGAGAGAGAGAAACCAAGTTGCATGAATGCTTGCAGTAAAAGAGGTTCCCCCCCCCAAAAAAAAAACTGCCAAGAAGAGGTCATCTTTTAGTGCTACTAGGTCTATCTCCAAGCTGTGCTCTGGTCTAAAGCCCAAATGTAAGGCATCCAGGGAGTTGACAGATGTCACATGTTGAGAGAGCTTGGTTGTCAATACTCTCAGTGTTTTTGGCAAGAAACAGGAGGATGGAGAGACTTTCTCTGTCAAGTGTTGGCATCCTGTGGATCAGTCAAATTATAACAGAGGCTGGCAAGGATACTTATCAGCCCTGCTCAAAGTAGAATTCCCCCCCCCCTTACAATAGTTGCATTGGTGCATACATATAATGCTGAAACGTTGATAGCTGTTGAAGAACACATGGAAGTGAATGTGGAATTCTTATCAGAAAGCGTATTTGTGCCTCAGAAGGAACAAAAACAAAATCCACAAAACTCAAATATATCTTTTCAGAATTTATCAAAGTTACTTTATAAGATTATGGCTGCATCTTTGATTATGACTACACTATTATTATTCATATTATTAGTCATTTCAATAATTGAGTTATTAAGAAAGCTTTAGGATTCAGAGATGAGTAACTGATAACCTGAACTGATAGTTATTTCAAAAATGCTGACTTATTTAATTGCTCTTTAAAGGAAGAACAGACACATGGACAATGTGGTGATAACATTTAGACACTAGATGGCACTGAACTTTATATCGAGTAAAGTAAGGAATTCCCAATATCTTTTTTTTGTTCAGTTTTGTCAAAAAAATGATCTGAATTCCTGTTTGATGAGTTTTCAAAGCCTCCCATTAGAGTAGGCCTGTATTTTAGACAATCAGAATCTGCAGTTAAATCCTTTTAATAAACCTAAATAAATAAATAAGATTTTTGCAAAATCTTATTGCAAACTCTTGAATGGAAATAATAATAATACAAAAACATTAAACTATCTATTTACTACTAAAACTATTATGTCTGTAACTTAATGGAATGAAACAGGGGTGAAATTCAGCAGGTTCTGACAGGTTCTGGAGAACTGATAGTGGAAATTTTGAGTAGTTCGGAGAACTGGAAAATACCACCTCTGGCTGACCCCAGAGTGGGATGGAAATGGGGATTTTGCAGTATCCTTCCCCTGCCACGTCCACTAAGCCATGCCCACAGAACCGATAGTTTAAAAAAATTGAATTTCACCACTGGAATGAAACCATCCATTTGTAGGGCAGAAATTTTTGAAGCAAGGTACCTCAATTGGAGTAACCTATAGAATGCATCCAAAATGGGAGAGAGGGGGCGGTCTAGAAATCTAATTAAATAAATAAATAAAATGCAGATGCCATGACTCCCAGGAAACTGAAATTTTGCAAATTTTATAAAATATTTTATGACGTAGAAATGTATTATAAAACATTGTATGACATAATACAAAATGTCATAAAATGTTTCCTGTGCTCAGCTCCTGATTTTGACTATACTACATACAGGGGCTATTTTCAAGGCAGATACATTTATGAACATTTCCCTGAATTTTTAATAACTGTTCTAGTGAAGGTGATAGTTCTAAAGTTGTTGATAACATTATGGAATCTGCTAAAGAAATATCTCTGAAATAATGACCAAGAGAGTTACTGGTTGTATAGCATTGATATAAAGTAGGAAACTAGAATTCTACCTAGGCATTACTACAACATTATATTGAATGTAAGAAATGACTTTATAAAAATGATCAGACTCAACATTTTATTACCTTCACTGATGAAAAGAAAGAAGTCCTCTAAAATATATTTAAATCAATCAATCTTCCAAGTAGATTGGACCCAGAATTCCTACAAATCTCCAACCAGCATGATTATTGTTCAGCAGATAATTCTGGTAGCTTTCATACAAAACATCTAGAGGACACTGGCTAGAAAAGTCTAAATTAACATCAGAAGAAGGGACTATTTCAAATTATAACAGAGCAGAACAAATAACCTTGATTGGTAGCAGATGCTGTTGAAAGACAATACTTTGGTAAAGTTATTCAAACTAGAGGGTGGCAGATTGCATGCATTAATGATCTTCCATAGAAGAATAAAACTATCTAGAAAATTAGGCATCATACAAGAATTCAGGATTAGCATAGAATAAATATACATAGGAAGAGAGTGTGGCTGCAGCAACAGACATGCATATAAGATCTAAATAATGTGAAGAAGTGGCACTTTATCTATGGAATAATTGGTTTCTGGACAAGAAATAGTGAGAGTCATTAGTTTGGATTTCAAAGAGGATTGGATAAGTTCATAGGAGAGAAGGCTATTGGTCTTGAATAATTAGGGTTACTCCCAAGGTAGAAGCAATGTCTCTTTAAATATTAGTTGCAAAAGGACAATGCCAGGACAGTGGTATGAGGTCCTTCATGTCCTCCTGTAAGCACTGCAGAGACATTTGGGCAACCTCTAGAATAAATAAATGCTGGATCAAGATGGGCCTTAGTCAATCAATTAAAGTTAGAATTCTGCTCTGTATATTCTAATAAAGAGAATATTTCAAGTCAGGATTTTCCTCTTTTATTTGGTTACAGGAAGGAAAAACTTTCTGACAAAGACTTCGTAAAAGAAGCTAGAATCATGGGAAAGATTCTACACACTAACCTAATTCCCATGGTCAATTATGGAGAAAAAGATTGTTTCATCATGGCACAGCTTACATTCTACCTAATATTGAATATTGGAAAAACTCTAGGGAACAAAGTTTATTTCGTAGTATTTTGCCTAAAAGATATAGGAAAGTGTGGAACTGCAGATCTGGGAGCAGAACTACCCTATTCTCAGTTTGTGCAAGTCAATAGGTCTTCTAGTTGAAGAGCAATGTTAAGGAACCTAAAATATGGTGAGATAAACATAATCCTTAATATCTACTCTTGCCCAAAGCCACCAGAGTACCAAATGAAAAGTGTTACACACTGCCCCATAAACAGCAGTCCTATTGTCATGGCCGAGTTGCAATATTTCATCCCATTGTATGTAACAATTGTGTATGATATCTAGAGACGGTTAAAAAAATCAGACTTCAGGTCTCTGGAGGACATTCTTCCAAGCCCTTATGTGTGCATCCTGTTGATGTGCTAGAACCTGATGTAGCAGTTCTACAGTCTGTCACCCTGTCCCCATCTTAGGAGAATCTATTCTATTGGGACATACAAAATTGGTTGGATTTAGGGTTTTGTTGGACAGGCATGAGCATGGACTTTGTTTGTCCATCTGGTAGCTTGTTCTGTGAGCCATAATATATATGATATAAAAACTGTGCCCACCTGATTTGGAAAGGCATGAGAAATTGTGCAGGTTTTTTCTTTTTTGATAAAAATTTTAAATCCTTTTAAAATTGATCTATGACAGGGGTGTCCAAACTTGAGAACTTTAAGACTTGTGGACTTCAACTCCCAGAATTCCCCAGCCAGCATAGCTGGCTGGGGAATTCTGGGAGTTGAAGTCCACAAGTCTTAAAGTTCCCAAGTTTGGACACCCCTGATCTATGATCTATGCATAACTGTACTGGATGGGTTGTTTCTTCTAGGAAGTGCCTCCATTGTTGGAATGCTACTTTTATCAAAAGCAGCTCCTTATTGAAAATGTGATCATTCCTTTTCCCCTTGGGGAAACAATCTGGAACACTCAGACCCAATGATCTTTCTCCTCCTTTTTCAGGGCCCGAAGATGGGATGTACCTAATGCCAAATCTGAGGCAACTGTCTGCACCACAAAGAAATGGGAAGGGTTTGGATGTCTATGGAGATTTTCAGTCATCCAGGTCATAGTTGTCCCAAAGGTGTTTTTTCAAGAGGTAACTGGACTTTCTGGTTTTTTCTTTGAAGACATTTCGCTTCTCATCCATGAAGCTTCTTCAGCTCTAATCCAAGTGTGAGAACTGACAAGTGCAAACCTGAAAAAGTTCACTGAAATTCTAAACTGTTTTGAAAAAAATATATTTGAAAAAGAGTTTCTTTTAAACTGAAAGGGTAGCTATATAAAGCAAGCTAATTTTCTTTTTTGGCACAGTATTAATTTCTGCATCTCTATATATATATTTTAATCTAAACCTTCACCTCCAAAGAGGCATTAAAACAAAAAGAGGTAAACAATAAAGAAAACAAGCACAGAGCAATGTTGTGTGTATGTGTATGCATTTATGTGTCATCTTTTATCTCCGTGGTGTCTGTCTGGAACAATTAAGGTGACAAATGGAGTTCTAAGTACTAATTAAGCTGAAAATAGTAGACCCCAGACAAGCTTGGTTTCGCCCCCCCCCCTTCCCCAGAGCGACCAATACGCACCCTGCCTGGCTTTTAGTTTTCAGTTAACCAGACAATAAAGCATTTAACAAATAAACTAACAGGAATTGAAAATATCTTGAGATAGGTTGCTCTTTGTCCTGCAAAATAAGAAGATTGGCCTGAAATAATAAATTCATTTAATCTTTCAAATGGATTGCAGTAGCAATAAATGGTGATTGTAAGCTGATTGATTTTGTTACCTTACTGGGACCAGTTGATGCCAATTGCTTAGCACTCAGGATGGCAGCTCCAGTGCAAAGTGAACTCCCAGTTTTAATATAATAAGCTTGGTAATCTGCTACAAGTGTTATTGCTTAATAGTGAGTGTCATTTTGATACCCTTAATTGGCCCAGTGCTTTGGAAATATGAATATATGCCCAAAGGGCAGAAATGGTAAATATAAACTGAACTAATAACTGTAATAACAGTGACAATGATAATAATAAAGAATCAGATGTGAATCAGAATTCCAAAGTACAGAGAACAAGAAAAGAATCACTTGCAAATCTCCTCTGGTTTCCCCTTTAGTTTTAGCTGATATTTCTACATAGTCTTCCTCAACTGGATATCCTCAAGATGTGTGGGACATGCTGGCAAGGAATTCTGGGGATTTGGGTAACACATCCCAATTGGAGAAGGATGACATACTAGGGAGCTGGTGGCCATGTACTCACTCCTGTTTCCTAATTGAGATTTTTGAGAAGCAACACATTCAGAAATGATACGTTTTTAACCACCACCCCCAAAAAATCATTTTACCCAAGTTCATCATTGACATAATTTTCTACAAGATGCTATTTTTATACATTTCTTCTTCAACATACACATCTTATTTCACCCTAACAGAACATTTTATCTAATCAGAGTGTTATGTACCTCAAAAACATTCATTTGCTGTTGTGTACAGCCTAGGTTGCTTGGTTACAGGTATTTTACAGGTTATATATAGATCAGTCCAGGTTAACTTAGAATTTGCTCACCTCCCTGTAACCACACCTTATCTGATATATCCAATAAATGATGGGAACTGCTAAGGGATGGCCCTTGTTAACCCATTATATTGCTAAAAGGACTTCGAATAAAGAGTTAATTCTTATGGAAATGCACCCATGAATTTAAGGACAGTTTTTTCAAAAGTAGAGAAAATCTTCATAGCAGTCATCACTTGCTGAATCATTATCAATTTTCCTGTTTGCATACTTCTGCCCTTTAGAAAACAGTAAAACAGATGGTTCAGGCTTGAGTTAAAAGAAGAAAATTGCATAATTATTCAAGGTGATGGCAAATGGAAAACAAGGCTTATATAAAAGGCTGTCCCCTCAAGTAAGTACATGTCTAAATAGCCATGAACATTATTATTCTGAAAATAATTCTTTCCCTGCCCACAATTAATCATTTTTCTAAAGGCTCTAGGAAAGGCTCTTTCATTCTAGCAAAGCCTTCAGCCTATAGTATGATTGTTGATGGACCATTGTTTCTAACACTAAAAATCATTTTATATTATGTGCTTTCTATTACTTCTTGTTCTATTTATTGCGCATCATTCATAATATTACTGATTAAGATAATATTAAAACTCTGTCTGTTTGTCCATCTATCCATCCATCCATCTATCTTTCCATCCATCCATCATCTCTAACTATGTACAATTTTTATTATGTACAAATGGAAGTCATTCATAGTTAAGCAAATTTGCCATCAAAGAAAGCTATGATGTCATGACTAAATTGCACAGATCTTCCCAAAGTTAGACTCTAACTGGGTATATTCTGTTAAGTTAATCAAGCCGTGACTTTGTCTGGTATCAGATGGTATCAATACGTGGTTGGATCTATGGGTGTAAACCTATCCCTGAGGGAAGAGGAGATTCTATTTTATTTAAAAGAGACATTCCTTTCTCAAGGAAACCATCAATGGATCCAACATTTCTGGACAATTTTGGTTCAGTGTGAAACCTTTTCGACTAAGATTTTGAAGGTACAGAACTCCTGAGGACTCAAGACTAAACAAACGATCAAGGCCCATTTCAACTGAGTTTCAAGCCAAGGCAAAGTATGGAGACATCATACTTTTTTTTTAGAATTTTTTTTATTGTTTTAATTAAACAAAAACACACAAAAAACATTCTTGTAGAAAGCATGTCGATTGGTTACAAATAAATTTCGTGCGTTACTATACATCCTTCATATTTTTAATTTACATTTTAAAATCTAAGATCTTTATGTATTTTACCATCAATGTACCATCATTCTCATTTAGCTATAATTATTTAAATATGCTTTTATCTAGAATCATTTGCACTTGAAGATACAACCACCTACTGGCATTCATTAGCTATTCCTATAAACCTCCAATAATTACCCTTTTATAGCATATTCCCTTTTTTTTCAACTCACTATCTAAGGCTTATATCTAATTGCTTTTACCAATGCCAAGACATATAAAAACATTATCCATTAACATTTTCTTATTGTTATTAGAGTTATCTAAAGAAAAAAACAGAAAAAAACATTTTTTTGGCATTTATATCACATCTCCTCCCCACCGACCCAAGAAAAATTACATCTTTATAACAAAGTCTAAACAAACGTTTATTAGTACAGTTTATAAGTGCCCAAGAAAAATTATCTCTTTATAATAAAATCTAAACAAAAATATATTAGTGAAATTGATAAATCTTTTCCCCAGGTCACCATTTACAGTTTATATCCAAATTATTTTTACTAATTGAGATTATTATTTTATTATTGTTATTATTATTATAATGGATTATTAATTAACAAAAACATTTAAAAGAAAACATTCTAAAAGTGTCTAAGAAATCTTACTTATTAATCACCAAAGGTTAACTAAGTTTTGAGTTATCAACCTTCATCATCAGCCTGTGTCTTTCCAGGAACAAAACTGTCTTATCTCTTTAGCCAGTTGTTGTGTCAATTCTCTTATAAACTTCTTTATAAAGTTTTTAAAAACTTCTCTCCGCACTTTTTTGCTTGAAAGATCTCTCATATAGTCTTGTTGCCCTTGAACTGGTATTAAAATTAACATGTCTTTGATTATCCAATGTCTTTCTAAAGCTGTCACTCTTCTTAATTCCATCATCAAATCCATATCTTGACTGGGGGGGGGCGGGTAGAGCTCCAGATCATCAAGTATATAATAATAATCAGATTCACTTTTCCATGTTCCTTCCTTTCCACTTTCACTCATAGGTGCTCCATTATTAGGTTCATCTGTTATCTTGTCTTTATCTTCTTTATCTTCACTCCCTTCTTTAATTTTTGAGGGTCCAGTCCCTTCATCTTTTATTGAGCCAGACAATAATCTATCTAACTTCTTATCAAACCTCTCAAATCCTTCCAATATCTTTAGAATTCCATCCAAAAAATCCTGGTAACTTAGGGTTTCTTCATCTGTATATGAATGCATATTTCCCAGAAGAAAAGAAAAAGTTTAAAATCCACTGCCACTCTCGCCTTCAATATCTCTTTTCTGTATAAAAATATTTTTGTTTTAAATTTGCTTAAACATAAGATCCTTTTATTTTTTTCAAAATAAAATGAGGGTTCTATCTTTTCTTTCCCTTCCCTTGTCCAAAATATTCCACAAAGACACCTGCAAGAAAAACAGTCCGTGTCCTTCAGCCGTTATCAGTCTCTACAGACAAGCTGCAAACCTTCTAGTTAGCAATGTCAACAAACTCAGGGAAAATAGAGCAAAGGATACTTTGTTTCAAAAAGAGAAAAAAACAAGTTCTGGCTTCCAAATGGCAGATTCAACTTTCTCTTATTCGTATCAAGCTTAAGGAAAACAAAACTCTCTAAGTGTCTTTAATAAAATTTAATAAACAATAAGAGGAAGGATTATTAAAGTAAGAAAAGTTTTAGATCAGCCAAAAAATAAAGGTAGCACAGATTAGGAGAAAAAAACAATTAATTCACTTAAGAGGAGAAATGGGAGGCATTTCAATCACTTCAATCCACAAAACGCTGTTACATAGAAGAGGAAGGAAAAAAAACTTTCTAAGGCAATCTAATAAAGATAAATTTCTCTGCTTTGTTCTTTTGCTTAAAGGACTAATTTATCTTTTTTTAAAAAATTATTTGGGCAATCATTCTCAAAGAAAAAAAACTCACCAGCTGGACTCACTTTCACTGCCTTCTTTCCGGAGCCGTCTCCAACTTTGTCAGCCTGGGGGCTGTCTGTTTACCTCCAGCTTGGAGAACTTCCCTTAGGTCAATCAGGGACTTTGCGGTGTCCCTGAGACCAGCAAGGATTTGTCTCCCTGTCACCGTCTCTCCAAGACGGTTTAGGTCCATATGGACCGCGCAGCTGGTAAAAGAATCAATGGTGGTCTCGGACTATCAAGACCGCATGTTGTGTCTTTGCAACATCTGGCTCGTTCTCAATGGAGACATCATACTTGTTGATAATCTCTGACAGAGCCAGAGGAATAGACTCAAATTCATCCTGGTGGCTGTGGATACTTCACTTTTCTGACATTGGTGATTTTCCATCATTAATTCTGAAAGGAATGGCACTCTCTATTAATG
This sequence comes from Natrix helvetica, assembly GCF_964273705.1. NCBI lineage: Eukaryota > Metazoa > Chordata > Lepidosauria > Squamata > Natricidae > Natrix > Natrix helvetica. Next base: position 43,693,977 of record NC_138548.1, read on the forward strand.
CTTATTTTATTTCACAGTCCGCCAAGCCCCACAATTCTTGTTCAAAGAGTAAGTGGCAGTTGTGTCTAGGAAGAATTTTGCACAGATTTATCAGTTGAATCAGTTGCAGCCTTTTCTGGATTGGGAGTCTCTTCTGACAATCATGCATGCCACATGGACTATTTATGTTATACATAAAGCTGCCCTTGAAAATCATGTAGAAGTGGAGCTGGTCCAGAAGCCAATAGTGTGAGCAGTTAGGAGTGTATCATACGATACCTCTCTTAAGCAAACTATACTAGTAATGCAATTGAAAGTGCTGGTTATCACCTATAAAGCTCTTCATGATGGGATTTGACTGTTTTACAGACTACCTCTCTCTCATGATTTCCCCCCCTCTGTAAGATCCAACAAAACAGATATATTTAAAGTTGTGTCTCTTAGGGAATGCCATCTGATGAGAACTAGGAAGTATACCTTCTGTGTTGCAGTACCTGCCCTTTAGAATAACATGCCCTTGCATGTTCAGATCACCCAACCTCGCAAATTTTAGGTCATTTTTAAAATCTTGGCTTTCTCACCACACTCATGGATAGAGTTATATTGTTATAGCAATAGAAATAGCACTTAGACTTATATACCACTTCACAGTGCTTTACTTTAAACCATCTCTCAAAGTGGTTTACAGAGTCATTTTATTGCCCCAAATAATCTGGGTCCTCATTTTACTGACCTCAGAAGGGTGGAAGTCTGAGTCACCTTGAGCCTGGTGAGATTCAAACTGCCAAATTGCAGGCAGCCAGCAGTCAACAGAAGTAGCCTGCAGTACTGCACTCTAACCAATGTGCCACCATGGCTCTTGTTATACAGTTTCCTTGGATAGAACATGTTTTTCCCATTGTTATGTTTAGCTCTATGATGTATTTGTTTTTTAGATATTGTATTGGTCTTAACTGAATGGTGTCCAAATATGGGCTGAGTTTGGCAACCTTGATAAATATGCACAAACCTTATATAGAGTTCTACCGCAGTACCAGTCTTCCTATTTTCAAATCACTTTCAAACCACTTTGCAGTTCATTCATGTTGTTCTTATCATCTCCAAACCAAAAGTATGATTAGCCTATTGCATATACATTTGTGGGTTTAGAGCTCAAAGAAAGTATCTTCAGCCAATCTTTGCTAATTCTGAGCTAGACAACAGCTACAACCCAGAGAGGGCCCATCAATCACAGTTCATACTTCAAAAGCATCAGTCACTGAATTTATTACTTAAGACATTTCCAGTGTTTTATGAGTTAACAAAAACAGATTTCCACCTTCCCTCATAAAATGAGAGTCATAGTAGTTCCTACTTCATATATTTAAACAAATACAGGTGTGCATTCTTCCTGATAAGCTACTGGGAATGAGGAGGGGGGGGGGGACAGAAGGATATGGATAACAATTAAACAAGAAAATAATAAAAGACGGGAGGAAATATACTAAAAAATCCTTAAAAATATTCATGATGTCAGACCAAAATGCTGATGAAGTGTTTTTCCCAAGAGAGTGGCTCAAGATTTTCCATGACTGGACTCAAAGAAATGTGAGCCAAGATGTGGAAATGTAACTGCTCCACAGTCTCTGTGAGAAATGACCATCGATACAAGATAAGCTAATTGCAAAGCATTTATCTGATGATTAAGTGAAATTGTAGAGAATGTTGGTTTTCTAGGATAGGAAAGAAACATAATTTTGGAGAACTTGTCAATGTTATGTGAGTGGTTAATAGAGCTGAATCATGACAAAACTGTTGTTAAGGTTCAGTTTCTTGATCATGGAAATAAGACAACAGGACTTAAAAAGCTCCTCTTGCAGTATAATCACGTAGTACTAACACACTCAAAATTTTAAAAGGATTACTTTAGCGTTCAGATATGATGACAATTTTGAAATTTCATTCATACTATTCCCGTAACACTAAGACCACCACCTTTGGAAAAGGAAAATCCAGAAAAGATGCTGAAACATAAGAAAAATGCTAAGATTCCTGTAACAGTCCAAAAAAGACATTGAAAAAGCAGCAAACAGTTCAAAGCAAAAGCCAGAAGGGTACTAAAAGGTCTAGAAGGTGAAGTTGTAAAATGAAAGCTTAAAAGTATTAGAGGTTACAGGGAAGGAGTCAAGAGAGTAAAAATGGAAGCACTGCATGCTACATTACATGCATTTAAGCAGAAATGTATCCCTTAAGACAGAGGAAGCTTACTTGGTGCTCTCCAAATATTTCAGAAAACAGTTCACATCAATTCCAGGTTGTATGGCCAGTGGCTAGAAAGGAACCACTGAATTCTGATACAAGGAAAATCTCCCAACCTTCAAATCTCCTTCATTCAGGCAATGTAGTCCAGTCCACTGTGCGCATACACACACACACACACACACACACACACACACACACAGAGAGGGGGGGAGGAAGGGAGGGGGATAGAGAGAGAGAGAGAGACAAACAGACAGAGACAGAGAGGCAGAGAGGCAGAGGAAGAGCTTCAGCCACACTGCTGCCCACAAACAAATCCTATAGCCATTCATACTATTCCTAAAACTTCTCCCCCCTTTCGCTTTTCTAGCCAATTACATGGACTCCAGTACGGGACATAATAGGAATGGTTATTGCAGATGAAGGACATATTAATTCCATTTCCTCCCTTTCCCACCATCATTTCATGGCAGCAATGGATAGTTCTGCATTATGAAAGTATCTTTCATTTTGGCAGGGAAATCTCTCAAAGTATATCAGCGCTAGTGTGATACTGCTCTACATTCAGCCACTGACTAAAGCAGGGGTGTCCAAACTTGGCCACTTTAAGACTTGTGGACTTCAACTCCCAGAATTCCCCAGCCAACATTTTTATAAAGAGATCTGAACAAATGTCAGTGTCACATTCACCTCCTCCCTCTACACATTTTCCTTTGAAATAATGTTCACACATCTGTTAAGGATATCAGGGTTAGCTTACATCTTCTCTTCCTTGTATTTCCATCTCTTCTTTGTTCCAATGAATACAGGTTAGATATCAGGAACAAACTATAGTTTTTCCAGAGACAGTCAGATTGTAGCTCCATTTCTTACTAATACCATGATTAGTTAGGCTTCATGAGAATCATAGCTCAGTAACATCTGGAAGGTTTTTAGTAAACATGAAGTTTCCAAGAAATCTATCATCCAGATGTTAACCAGATCTAGACCTGCTTAGATATGTTTTGACAATGGAACATTTTGTTTCTCAACTCTATTTTTTGTTGTGAACCTTGGTAAACACTGAATCCATTCACTGGATACTTTTGCACAGGCATTGGTAAGAAAATAAGCTATTATGGCCTCCTCAGAATGGTCAATTTCTCCTGCAAAGCAATGTTGACTGCCTTTTATTTGTCCAATAACAAAGTTATTCTGAAACGCTCATCAAAACATAGAAACTTTAAATAATGGACATGCTCTTCATTGTCCTTTCCGCTAAGATCACAGGTGCATGACCTTGTCCCCAGTGCAAAAACGCTGTTGTCATGGAAACTCCTTGGGATGCTGAATTGACAACAAGTGACATTCAATCCAGCAGAGACATCTCTCTATTGCTTTTCCTTCCATCAGAAGAACAGTCCTTACCAAGGGTTAGCATTTAAAACTGAGTTCATGGCATTTTAATGACAAAGATGGCACATGGGATTAGAATATATGCACCAAGCTTTTTAAAAAAAATGATTGTGATTTTTTTTTAAAGGAATTGACATGTGTCATAGAGGAAAACTGGTATCAATGATGTTGTAATTTAATTTTGGACTATTGTTCAGTAGTATTATGGGGAATTAATGAACACATTCTTCAGTTATTAAAGGAGACAGTGACTGAAGGTTTCATAACATTTAACTAGCAGTTTGAAGAAAGTTTTCACTGGTTTTTTTTTTAAAAAATCATTTATTCAGGTATTTAACAATCCTGCCTGAATGTTTAAACCGAAGTGTAAACTTTAATATAGTGTGGCCTGTCATCTTTTATTCACTTTTTTCTAAAGAATTAAGATTAGAAATGGGCAATTCCTATCCCATGGGCTATATGCCTTCCCCTACAAAATCACCCCTTCCTTTGGGGGCGGGGGTCTGCAACCTGCACCAAAAGAAAAAAAATCAAAGTACATTCTTTGATTACCAAATCTCCTGATTCTGATTAATTAATCACAATCCTGCTGCATATCTTTTTTCTGTAGTATCCATCTAGAACCGATTTCTATAAAACACAGTTGCAATTATAGTCAACTCATTACAGAGAAGAAAATCTGTTCCTTTCCTTCAGGAAAAGGTACTTAACAATTGGCCTTTTTCAAGTATTTACATGGTATTTTGTAATTAATCAAAAGGAAAGGCCAGAAAGAGAAAATTAATACTTAAAGCTAAATAGATAAATTAAAAGGTTATTTCATAGAAATAATAGGAGTGCAAATACACATTTTATTTAATAGAATTAAATAAATAAAATTTAGTGACTAGAAATAGAATAATAAAATATATTAAGATACATTTTCTATTCAATTTATTTAAAGGAAGTAGCAGTATAATATTCCTAATAGCAGTGTGTGAGAAGGTTATTCCAGCTTCAGGAAAATCCTGTGATAAACAATATTTAAGGGATTTTTTTTTAAAAAAAATCAAGAGGTTAGACCAGATGCAATCAAGGGAGACTGATTTCCACAAAGTAGGAACTAAATGGGAAACAAACTTGAGATGGTCACTTTTACACAAGGAAGAATTAGTCACTCTGAATTCTACAATCAAGCCAAGTTGAAAAGAACATGTTTTGCAATCAAATTATTTAAATCAGTAGGAGTTCCTATCTGCACAGACAAGGAGGTCAGCTCTGCAATTTAAACTGATAATGCTCCTGAATGCCCAATCGGTGTAGGGTTTGGTGGGAAAAAAAGATAAAGGAATAAATCAGGAGAGTTCTAGGATCACTCTCTGCACCATTTTTTCTCTGCATCGGTGGGCAGAGACTAAAATTAGGAAGATGTACCCACAAACTACTAGAACAGTGGTTCACAAGCTGTGGGTCGGGACCCCTTTGGGGGTCGAATGACCCTTTCACAGGGGTCACCTAAGACCATCGGAAAACACATATTTCCAATGGTCTTAGGAACCAAGACACCAATTTTATGGTTGGGGGTCACCACAACATGAGGAACTGTATTAAAGGGCCGCAGCATTGGGAAGGTTGAGAACCACTGTACTAGAATAATGAGGCAGGACACCACAAGGCAAGTATTAAAGGGGTTTTTTTGTACTTGATTATGAAAAACCTTGTGCATTTCCTTATTCTAAAACGGTAAGTGAGATAAGTGAATGTAATAGATAAAAACTTATCCAGTTCTGGAGGAGAGGGGGGGGATATTCAGTTATTCTGAGAGCTATTAAAAATGCCGTAGGAAGCTTAGATAATGCCATCCTCATGGCAATTACTCAAAGTGAGCCATTTTTAAAATATTTTACTATTTTTATACTAATTACATTTATACTCTGTCCTTCAACCAGAGAGCTCAGTGTGGTATACATGAACAGCATCTTTAGGCCTCCTGAGATTCTGGATAGGAGTGTAGTTAAGTTTCTATTTTCTTTTTCTTCCTAGTGTTTTTATCGCAAGTGTAGGGTCCACCTTGTTTCTTTTGTATCAACCAAGTGTGCATCCATTGGTTGTAGCACAAGTTGACTGATTGGCTTGTTGCCCAAGCCTCACTCTGACATCATGGACTGAGATAGAGTAACTCATCCCAAGTCACCCCACTGGCTTTCATGCCTAATCCAGGATTACAATTCACAGACTCCTGGTTTATAGCGTGGAATCTTAATAGCTACACCAACTAGCCCTTATCTAAGTTTCCTTATGCTTACAGCTGGTCTTCAACACACAACTACCATGTTTGCCTGAAAATAGGACAAGAGTCTTATTTTCTTTTGACCCCCGAAATGAGCACTTGGCCTTATTTTCAGAGTTCTATTATTATTTTTGAGGTGCAGGAAGGGGTGAGCGTGGTCACCTCATGGCTGCTGCTCTGTTGCAATATTTTCAGGGAGGGCTTATTTTCAGGGGAGGACTTATTTTATTGCATGTGCTCAAAAGCCCAATTAGGCTTATTATTCAGGGAGGTCTTATTTTTGGGGGAAACAGAGTATTACTGAGTTTGGAATTACAATTGTAGGTTACTGTGGCTCACGTGATTATACACAGACATTTTTTGTGCTGGTCATTAAGTGAACACCATGATCAGTATGGTAATGCTGAGGTCATTAAGTGAGCACTGTAGTCATTAAGCAAGTCAGTTTTCCTTAATGGCATTCTTTTCCAACAAAAAAATGTCCCAAATCGTGGAAACACATCTATGAGCTGCTGCAAATGGCTATAAAGGTAAGCTAGTTGCCAAGGCCCCAAAACGTGAACATGTGACTACGGTTGAGTGTGCAACTGTTGTAACTTTGAAAATGAGTTATTAGGAAACAAATGAAAGATTCAGAGATATGTGACTTCCACCAGCCATCCTCAATAAGGAAAAATCTGGATGCCGGATCGCTTAGCAGACATAAAGTACACTAGGTACAGATTGGTTAAGTAAAAGTTATAGAGAGTGGTGGTAACTTTTTTCTTTCCAGAAAAAGAAATTTGACTGCTTGTAGCTTGACCTTGTTGGTATACATATTTTAAGAGCCAAACCATCTTGAAACAGACAATTGCTAAATTTTGCTGCCTTATATTCTTAAAGTTAAAACCACTGCTAAAATTAGACGTTTTCAGCAATGCTGAAAGCTTTATCTGGCTTTGCAATTCATATTGGGGTGGAAATGAAGGACTCAAACATAGCTACAGAAATCTTACTTTAGGGGCTTATCTTGCAACCCATTCAATTTATTATTGTACCTGCTGGTGCAGAGTATATTGTAGCAAATTTTTAAAAACTGTGTGGCTCATACGATAGATGCCCTATTTATTAGCTATATCCTTCAAATAATTTTGAGAAAGGAAAGCAATGTATATTTCTTTAGGAGCTCAAAGAAAGTTTTAAACTTAGGTGAAAAGATAAAAATATCTGTGCAACTGATGTCTTATTTATGAATTTGCCACATTCAGTGTTCATTGTTCAATCTATGTCTACAGTCAGCAAAGAAAGGGAAAATAATCAGGACCAAGCAGACAAAACCCAGAGATTCTCACAAACAGAACAGCAATTGAAGAAGGCACCAAGGAGGCAAAGTGGGGTTGAAATTAAATAGTTGTTGGGTTTTTTAAAAAAAAAATAAGTACCCTGAATTTCCAAGAGTGAAGGCACAATCAGAATTGAATAACACTATGCAACAGTATTTTCTGACCCAGAGTATGAATTGATGGTTACCATGTTTGATGGTAACAAAAATTGATGGTATATAAAAAAATTCTCTAGTCACAGATTTCAGGTAAACTAGTTTCATTCCAAAAGCTTCCAGATAAATTAGTGATTTTAAGTTGCTTGTTTACTATTCTGTTTCCTTTGAAGTGATAGGATGCAAAGTGAATTTGCTATGCACAACATCCTGTACATTTCAGATTCAGACTTCCAGTTCAGATATGAATTAGGATGAAATGGAAGGTTCCTTCTTATCATCTTTATCATCAGTTGCCTTCAGATCATTTGGCAATGCTGCTGAACCTATTTCCTCCCCTAAAGAGAATTTGTCAGATTGATGACTTCCAGGCATTATTAATCTGAATAATACTGTTTTTTGTTCATATCTTAAACATGGAGAAGGGAGACATGCTTTTACGCAGCCATTCATCCTGGAATCCCAAGTTTTTTCAACTCAAGACTTGAATAAGAATTTGAGACAATACAAGACCCTTGGATACAAAAATCACACCTAAGATTTACATATTATGTTCAGACCATTTTTATCTTATTCTTAAGTCAAAAATGGAGATTCCCAGAGCATATAAATTAACAAGGCTATGCCTACCCTCAAATTAATGATATGAAGGATCCAAAGCAAAGAAAAAAATTAAGAAACCTAGAAGAAAAAGAAGTCCCAGATTCTGCAGCATACTTTAACGGACATATAGCACCATTTTCTATAAAGGCAAAAAGAAGACAATATGCACCCGTCTGTGAGAGAGAGGGGGAGGGAGGGAGAGAGAGAGAGAGATTTGATTAACCTACAAAAAAATAAAAGCCTGTCCTTCAAATCCACACTTTTAAAATATACTAGTACAAGATAATAAAGAAAAGGGAAATAAAATGCATACTGTGGCATTTGCTTTTGTGCATGCATGAATGTATTTTGCTTGTTGGAATTTTCTCTCTTAATCTCTATGTAACCTTTGAAACATAAGTAAATATTTCACTCTTCAGTATTAGCGCTACCCTTCCTTCCTTCCTTCCTTCCTTCCTTCCTTCCTTCCTTCCTTCCTTCCTTCCTTCATCCCCCCCCCCTTTCCATTTCTTTTGTCATTCCAATTTCATTTCCAGGGTATGTGGACTGCGGGCTCAGCAGTCACCGAAGTCTGAAGTGACTCTTGGGACCTCCTCACTGTTCTATATGCAAATGGCCCTGCACCTGGGCAGCGGAGCGGGCTTGCCGACAGTTTAGTTATGCAAATCTGATTGATCGAGAGCATATTGCAGAAGAACACATGCCGGCCTGAGACACTGGCAGCTATATTTCACTGGCTAAATTCCCGAAGACGGGGAGGGGGGGGATTAAATGCCAAGCGTTTTGATGCATCTTTCTTTCAACCCCTGAAGTGCAATAGGGTTCATTTCAGTATGTTTTTCAACACTTTGTTTAAATGTTGCTAATGTACTTGATTGTGTTGTTTGCTGAGTTAACAGAGGGACTGGGTTTTTCTTCTGTTTTAAAAGTTATAATAAAAAGGAGGAAGAAGGATTGAATGTCCCAAATTTAGAGTCACTGTGATGTCACAGCTCAATAGTCTGCCAGCTCCTCTGATGATAAAATGGAGAACTGCAATATATTAAAATAGAATGAGGTCCCATAGTATAAAGGATGCACAGATAAACCAATTTAATAATACAGAGTGCTCAGAATTCATTGTTTAATACCAGTTTTTAAAAAAACCTGCAGATAAGGATTGTGTTTATCATAAGCATTGGAAATGCCTTTTCTATTTATTTTTTATTTTTATTTATTCACATTTCTAAACCGCCCCCTCTCCCAAAAAGGGACTCGGGGCGGTGTACAGTCCACAATAATCAAACATCTCCACACAGAGGAAAAATAAAAGGAAAAATGCAAGTGCTACCCTATATTCAGTTGCCACTGAGTAGCATGGAGATGCATTCTCAGTCTTTAGCTCCTCCCATTATATGGTTTGCAGTCCCGAAATTCTCAACAGCTGTTGTTCTAGCTAAGAAATTTGAGGGATTGAAATCAGACATCCAGGAAGTGTCTTTGGGTTAAGATGGGATATAGGATTTAGCAACCTAGCAATCATAACACTTGCTACAGTTTTAATTCCACCATACCCAGATGTACTATATAGAAGGGACCTCAAGCAATGGGTGCAATCTGGTAGTGTCTCACCCAGGGATTTTCCAACCCGTTGTATCCATGTGCTCAACCAACAGATTCCAAAATGCAGTGGGCAGGCACCTACCCCTACAGCTTTCATACTGGCCCAAACATACTACCAATGAAGCAGCTACTGTCAGGTAAGACAGTGCTACTAATCGTTCTCAAAGTTAAGACTTCCTCAAGGTGAGCACAATCCCAGATGTTTAAAAGGATATTTCTATGTTGTATTCTGGACAACAGTATGGGAATTAGATCGTAGGATAAAAGAGTTAGAGGGGACCTTGGAAGTCTTCTAGTCCAACCCCCTGCTCCAGCAGGACAGCCTATATCATTTCAGGCAAATGTTTCTCCAGGTTCTTTTTGAAAGCCTCCAGTGATGGAGCACCCACAACTTCTGAAGGCAAGCTATTCCATTCATGGATGGCTCTCACTGTTAAGAATTTTCTCCTTAGTTCTAGGTTGCTTTTCTCCTTAGTTAGTTTCCCTCCATTGTTTCATTCCTTGCTTTTTGGTGCTTTAGAAAACAGTTTGATGCCCCTTGTCTTTGTGGGAACCATTCAAATATTAGAATTGCTTGTCATGGTCTTCTTAAAGATATTATTTCTCAAACTTTTCAAACTACATTATATCTCTGGGTTTACCTATCTAAATAATAACCCCATTCAGCCCTCTTTAATTTTTTGAAATGACCCAAGGTCCATGGGGTGCTGTGATTTTAATTTTTGCCTAACTGCATTGAGGAAAAGACATAGAGCTTTGACATATGTCTACAAATATATATAAATCTCTGTTATAAAGCTTCCTAGTGTGTTATCCTGGAGATAAATCTGGTTAGCAACAAATAATGAGGCAAGTAGCAACATACTACCGTGTTTCCCCGAAAATAAGCCACGCCCTGCTAATAAGCCCAATCGGGCTTTTCAGAGCATGCGCCACAATACGCCCTCCCCTGAAAATAAGCCCGCCCCCAGTCCCCGCCATTAACACTGTACCACCTACCGGTACAGCTTCCGGGGCAAAAAGAGGGCTCGCCGCAAAAACAGCGGCAGGCCAGCAATGTGATCACCCCCTCCTGCCTGTTCCTTCTCGTGCAAAAAAACACCGCCCACCCCAACGGCAAAGGCAGCCTGCCTGGTTCCCTTCCTCGCGTTCCTCGCCATTGTGCTCAGGGAAGCGGCTGGTGAAAAAAAAACTTCTCACGAGTTCAATCAAACATCTTGAAATCGCGAGAAGTTTTTTTTTTTTTTTACCAGGGGCTTCCCTGAATATAATGTCGAGGAATGCAACAAAGCTAGAAAGGTAGGAGGCACGCCCCGCGGCCCAACACCGCCCACTTTGCCCCAATGGTAAAGGCAGCCTGCCTGGTTCCTTTCCCCGCCGTCCCTTTAACGAGGGGCGGCAGGTGGGGTGGGGGGGAGAAGCGAGGCACGCCTCCTACCTTTCCAGCTCCGTCGTGTTCCTCGCCCTTTCGCTGATTGAATCCCCTTGTAAAAAAATCTCATTAATTCAACTCGCGAGATCTTTTTTTACAAGGGGATTCAATGAGCGAAAGGGCGAGGAACGCAACAGAGCTGTCAGTCTCTGGTAGCGCTAGGACACACGTCTCGCTTCTCCCCCCCCACCTCTCCCCCCTCACTAAAGGGACGGCAGGAGAGGGAACCAGCCAGGCTGCCTTTATCATTGGGGCGAGGTGGGCGGTGTTGGGCTGCGATGCGCACCTCTTTCCAGCTTCATCGCGTTCCTCGCCCTTTCGCCCATTGAATCCCCTTGTAAAAAAAATCTCATTAGTTCAACTCGCGAGGTTTTCCTACAAGGGGATTCAATGGGCGAAAGGGCAAGGAACATGATGAAGCTGGAAAGATAAGAGGTGTACCTCACAGCCCAACACCGCCCACCTCGCCCCAATGATAAAGGCAGCCTGGCTGGTTCCCTCTCCTGCCGTCCCTTTAGTGAGGGGGGAGAGGTGGGGGGGAGAAGCGAGACGCATGTCCTAGCGCTACCAGAGACTGACAGCTCTGTTGCGTTCCTCGCCCTTTCGCTCATTGAATCCCCTTGTTAAAAAAACCTCGCGAGTTGAACTAATGAGATTTTGGAAGACTCTCTGTCCGGCAGCCAGCCCACCATAGAGAGCACTCCTAGAGCGGCCGATGCTGAAAGACTCGGCCCCGAGTTTTGAAATTGCGCGGAGCAGGGCGGCGGTGGACAGCAGCAGCCAGCGCGGTGGCCTGGGAGAGCTGCGCAAGGGCTTGGTGAGGCTGCGGGCGGAACAGGCGCTCGTGCAACCCACTTCTCCAGCCGGGCAGAGCTCCATGCACTGACCTAGGGGGTATCCCGAATGTGCCAAGCCGCGGGAGCTGGAGGGCGGGCAGAGCGCCACATGGCTTGGCACCTTAGGGATTACCCCCTAGGTCAGTGAATGGCGCTCTTCCCGGCTGGAGAGGGGATTTGCCGGGCGGCTGCTCGTGAGCATGGTTACCTCATGGCTGCTTCGCCGCTGAGGCTGTGCCCGGCTCTTCGGGAGCCAGTTCACAAGGGAGCAGCCGCCCGGCAGCCCCAAAACAATAAGCCCTCCCTGATAATAAACCCAAGGGCATATTTCGTGGGGCAAAAGAAAATAAGCCCCTGGCGTATTTTCGGGGAAACACGGTAATAGCAAAATAGTTAAGGAGATGCAATCTGATGGGCAACTAACATGATGATTTGGCTTCACAGAAAGAACTTTAAATCTTGGCTGCTGTACATTGCTTTGCCCCAATTATATATTATAAGCTACCTTTTTAGATGAACACAATTTACTAATTGAATTTAACCAGAGCTCAGTCTCAATTTGTAGAAACTTGTATTTCAAGCCATTAATTGATTTTTAAATATCAGTACTGTTTTGATCATTTAGATTATGCAGCTTTAGCATCAAAATACAAACATACAAATGTATAAATGTATTAGCATACCTTGCATTTCTGAAAGAGAAATACGGTTGTTCACATTAAAGCTATTGTCCTAAACTTATTTTTTTCAGTAATTAAGATTTATTGATTCTACTGCAGATAATTTTATGTAATTGCAGTTTTATGCTACTTTTCAAGCTTGGGTCCAGTTATGATTTCTAAGTATTGGCAGAAACTTATTTTCCAATTAATATTCCTAC
>NC_138548.1:43706887-43886887 GCF_964273705.1 Natrix helvetica
ATCCTTCCCTCCCTGTTATCATCAACAGTCCCAGTATTTTTAGAGGCATCGCTATCCCATGACCCCTAACTTGTGTTGATGGTGTCCAGATTTTCATCTCCACATTCTATATTTCTGTTTGCATGCATCCCAAGAATTGTCCAGAAAATGATGGATAATAAAAAAAAAGAAACTCAGCATCTTAAAACACAGATCAACAAATATTTCAATAAGTCAACCCAAAATAATCAACTCTGTTGTTGTTTTTAAGTCCTACTTGTGTACTTGTTTCTTAGAGAGCTTCTGCTGTTCTGGTGCCTTTCTGCTGGGTGTGTCCACTTCTCCTGAAAATTATTTTAGAGGGGTTCATACCTCCTGCATTAAAAGAGTGCAGGATGGGAGACGCTTGGGCAGGCTGTATTCTGTACTGCAGCTATTCCCATCACTCATAGCCGATGTGCTTCTCTGCCTTGCATATTCTAGTATGGGAAAGTGATATATGCACACAATGATGTAGCTGCATAGAATTCTCACACACAAGAAGAAGAAGTCGTGAGAATTTCCCTTGATGGAGGTAAGGTGTGAGGAGTCTGGTACTGAGAAGATGGATAATCTTTCTCCCACTGTTTCAGTCACTAGTGTGTGACATAAATAAATCATACACAATATATTTAGCCACATCCAAAAGGAAGTCAGCCATTCCAAAGTACAGAACGAGTGTTTAAAAAAGGCCAGTGAATCAAAATTGCAGTTAAACTCAACTAAGGGCTGGAACAGTTGTATTCTAGAGCCACTCTCCCCAAGCTTTCTGGCACTTATGGGGCCCAGTTCCAAATGGGCCATGGCCGGTACTGGCTCGTGACCTGGTGGTCGAGGACTCCTGTTCTAGAGAATTGAAAAGCTTGTTCCTAACTTTCATGGATTTTCAGTTGGTCCTAACCAAAATGTAGCCCTGTTGGGACCTGCAATGTGATTGACTGACATTATCTGATTGGGCAGTGTGTGTTTTAAGCTAAGAAATGTTTAATCTTTATGCCTTCTTCAAACACAGCTTTAATAATAATAAAAAATATGCTATCCCTTATACAATTTTAAAAACTGCATTGCTCTTTGACAAAAGTTTTTTTTTTTTTTTGTTAAAGTAATTTATTCCAAATTGCTATAATCCACATTAGAAAATTAATAAAGCAAACCTACATTTTGGAGCTGAAAGAGGGTTGATATTGATGCTCGGCTGATCTTTTTTAAAAGGCGGGTGTGTCTGTGTCCTGTTGATAACTAGGCAGATAGATATAAATATATAAATGAAAGGGAGACTGAAAATGCTTCGTCAGTCCCTCATCTACACTTCTGCCACTTTCCCGTAACAAAATAAAATAAAATAATAAAGTAAACAAAATAAAATAGGACATTTGACAAGCAAACCCTACCCAGAGGGTCAAATATGTAGATCCTGGGAAAGGTCAAGTTTAATCTCTGCCCACGATGCCCTAGTGCATCCCTCACAACAGCTGACTAACAAAAGGGGCTCAGCACTGTGACTGACAGAATTCTTAATTGTATCCACTCATTCATGACAATTTGATTAAAATATTACGCCAAAGTCTCACCCCCTGTTTGCTTCGATCCTCCAAATCTAATTTTGAATTTTCAGAAAGGAGATTACCTCCACAAGCATGACTGGGATGCTATTAACTTCTACTTAATCTTTATTACTGATGTGAATTTAACATATGTATGGCTTCGTCTCGCTCCTGTTGTTTTTCTCTCTAAAGTAACGTCTAGGCAATATACAAGTGGCGGACATTAATTTTCACTTTGATATCCTGTCATTCCAAAGCTCATACTTTCACATGAGAACTTAAAGATGCACAGTCCTAATACCAAAGCCCATTTAGAAAGCCTTGCATGCACACACAAGCTATGGAAGTGTCTTCATGCTTCACGATGTTAGAACCTGGCTACACGTAGTTTGATCTGTCGCTTATCTATAAGGGTCAATCAATGTAATAAGGAGGATATTTAAACAAGCCCTTTTTAAAAACCCTGTCCCAAACTGACAAAACTGGAATTTGGGTTAGATCATTGTTATCTGACTTGTGTTTCAAATGACAATTACAGAAAAAAAGCATTCACACATCAGCATTATACTTCAACATTTCTAAATAATACCTTTTTGACCTCCTCAAATATAGTTCCTTTGAAGACATTTTCTGAGATGGTAATGTATCAGCTTTTCTCATCACCTACAGTATATGGGCAGAATTTCCCCTTGATTTTTGGTGGCCATTCCTCGTAGCCTCATAGCCTTCAGCAACAAAATCTAAAATATTATGGAAGATGGAAGATAGAATAAAAACCAAGTAAAGGAATGAAGAAAAAATAAAGAAAAACAGAGATTTCATCAGCTCCCAGCTAGGATAACCTTTGGCAAGAGATTTGGAGAGCTACAATTTAAAACATTTGGAAGAAAATATGACTGTGGGTTTTAAACACTATCAATAACATTGAAAAATATTGAACAATATTCTCAAAATCATTCAATACCTAATGTAATATCAACTGAGAATGTTTACTTATGAACCCAACCAGTTGTAGGATTCAGCCAGTTCGCAGCTATTCAGAAGAACTGGTTGTTAACTTTCTAAGCAGTTCAGAGAACTGTTTGTTGGAAGAAATCTCCTTTTGTTTTTGTTTTCACTTTACAGGGCTAATCCTGTAAGGAAGGCAGGAAGGAAACATTCTGGTGGTGTTTCTAGCCTAATCTTTATTGTCCTGCTTGCAGAAACTGCCTCTCTGGTTAACCCTTATTACATTGTAACAGCTAAGGCGAAGCGCCCATCGATGTGAATCCCACCACTAAATGCAACTTTGTATCTGTTATGTAACATGATATAGTAGAGCTTTCTTGCTGGTGGCCCTCAAATTATGGAATTCTATCTTTGGGAAAGTATAATTGGTTGTGCTTGTTTACCCAACATTTCTGGGGTAAAAACTGCTTCAAATACATGTTATATTAACAGGGCTAAACAATTTAGCTAATAAACTGAAGCTGTTACCACATTGCTCAGTCCTGTTTACATATCTACTTCCCTAGATATACCATATGGACATGCTTAAAATCAAGAACTAGACCAGATGTTCCCCAAAACTATCTCTGATGGCAACTAACTGATGATTGTTGGAAGAACTTTTAGTTATATTTAATTATATTTTATAAGGGGCATTATTTCAGTGGGATGTTTAGACCTGTTATAAATAAATAAGTAAGTAAATAATTAATAAATAAATAGTTGAGAATCTAGTTTTAGTGAAAAACTAAGAGCTTGTTATTATAAACAATGAACCCCACCAACATGAAATGCCAGAGACCAAGACATTAAGCATTTCCTTAGACATGGAAACTACGTAGGGACTTTGGGATAACATTCTTTTCTTAGCTCAAGCCACCATGCAGATTTTTGATATTGACAGGATATAGGAGAGAGAAGCAGTATATGCAGAGCATTGAGATATACAAAGTAAAGCTGACATATAAATCTAGTAATGAACACAGATACTTGATTTATGACCATTCAATTAATGATGGCACAAATTAACAATGGTCTCAGAAAAAGGTAGCTATGACCAAAGTTTGATTTTATGACTGTCACCTGCTCCCATGGTCATTTGATCCCAATTTGGGTGGTTGACAACCAGCTCGCTTTTCCAACCAGTTGCAGCATCAAGTGGCTATGTGAGTGTGATTAGCAACAATTTTTGCCAGTTTCTTGCAAAAAGTGCCAATGGTTAAGCTGGATTTACGATCCCATGAGTCAACTTCTGACTTTGTGACTCAACCGGGGAGTATTGTAAAAACAAACATAAAATCAAGTCTGGACACATGATGGACTCAACTTAGTACTGCAACAAATGATGAGAAAAATTCCAGTACCAATTGTGATTGTAAGTGAAGGAATAGCTGTAAATATTTAATTTAATTTAATTTAATTTATAGAACGCCCCTCTCCCCAGAGGGACTCGGGGCGGTGTACAGACCACAATAAAACAATATACAAACTTAGATAATTATAAATACCCATTAAAACAAATTAAATGATAGGCTGTACAGTATAATTAAAAATTAAAACAACCTAAAAAGTCTATCCCGAAAAATTTAAAATTTAACATACAGGCTGGAGGGACACAAAAACAACAGTTAGGCCAGGCCAGCTAAGTTAAACAGGTGGGTCTTAAGTTTCTTACGGAAGGAGCGGAGATCAGTCGTTATTCTAATGTCGGGGGGGAGGTCATTCCAGAGGGTCGGGCCCATCACAGAGAAGGCCCTACTCCTGGGCGTCACCCACTGGCACTGCCTAGTGGATGGCACCCGGAGGAGTCCCTCCCTGTGAGAGCGAATCGGCCGCAGCGATGTATGGGGCAGGATGTGATCCCGCAGGTAACTAGGTCCTGTGCCATGGAGCGCTTTAAAGATGATAGTCAACACCTTGAAACGCACCCGAAAAGCCACAGGTAGCCAGTGCAGCCCGCGCAGGAGAGGTGTTACATGGGAGTATCTGGTACCTCCCATAATTGCCCGCGCGGCCGCGTTCTGGACCAACTGCAGCCTTCGGGTGCATCTCAAGGGAAGCCCCATGTAGAGAGCTATATAATATAATAAATAGGAGCAAGGACCATTTATGTGCACCATCTTGAGCTCCATCACAGAAGACTAGGAATAAATCTAATCAATCAGTCAATGACTAAAGAATAATATTAACTGTATTGAGTTTTATTTAAATTTAAGAGAAAATCAAATATGCTCACATTTGGAGATTTTGCTGAGAATACCCACTGTAACAGAGTGAAATCTCTGGCATAGGCCTCCAAGGCTAAGGGCCGTTTTCACTCTGGAAAGGGTTTGGTTTGGTTTATTTGGATTTATATGCCGCCCTTCTCCAAAAGGACTCAGGGCGGCGTACAACATTAAAAAACACACATCCCCAAAGTTAAAAAAGATTAAATCCATATCAAAAAAAAACACAATTTTTTTTAAAAACAATACATTTAAAATAAGTTAAAATTAACAGGCCAGGCCGGCTTGCTGGAAAAGCCAACTTTTTAGGGCGCATCGGAAGGACCGGAGGTCGGGAATTATGCGAAGCTCCGGGGGCAGCTCATTCCAGAGGGACTCTTCTCTTGAGTCTCTTTCTATCCAGAATAATACTTTATTTATACTGTATTTGAAAGAGGGGCATCTTGTAACAACTCTGATTGATCCAAAGACATAAGTCTGAAATTCAGGGAACTAATCTAGATGCATTTTTTTATTCATCTAGGTTCCTAATGATTGCGGTATCCCAATGTGTAATCAAATGGGCGAGGCAGTTCAAATTCATTTTCCCTGGATTTTTATGCCCCCTACCTGCCACTGACATAACTCTAAATAACAAAAGGGTGTGTTTTTTTACTCTAAAAACCAATGAGATAATTATCTGATATGTTTCAGTGCTACGTACAGAGAAATGAAACTAATTTTTGTCTTCAAAGGAACTTGGCAGCTGCTTAAATATGCAGCCAACCTTTGAATAAAACAACCCACTTTCTCCTTGATGCTTGCCAAATGGCTTGCTGTTATTTTCAGCTGATGTGTGCCTGTATGTAACTGGTTCACAGCCACCAACATCTATTGTCAATGTGATGAATAGCCAACAACAATTTAAAGAAGCAGGCTGCTATCAGTATTGTTCTCTTGTTCCGAAGCACCAGGAACAACGGTGTGTTTGCTATACATGATAGGAAAATGGGATTTTCTGATTAATATCCTATCAACAACTTTCATCCCAACCAAATCCCAAGGATGATGAATAAATGAATGACATGTTGTGCTGCCTGCTCTGATATTATGACCACTCTATCGGAGGGGTCAAGGTTGCAAGTTCAGCTTTCCTATTCAGTGGATATTACCTGAGAAGGTTGCATAAATCTAACATCTTTGTTCACAGATACGAAATTCAAAATAAACAAATGGTTGAGTTAAAGCAGTTTCAGTGTTGCTTATTAAACTATTTATTAAACCCTGGGTGGTGATACTGACAATTTTTGTACAACCTCGACAGAGGAGGAGTCTTTAAATTTATTTGTTTGTGTGTTTGTTTGTTTATGTTTCACATTTCTCTCCCACCACAGTGCAGAGATTTTAAGTGGTTTATATAGAATATAATAAATGAGTAAACCTCTGCAGTAGAAATTCAGTAGAAACATCAACCAATTACAAGAATACAACAGAAAAATTTTGAAATATTACGGTCACAGTAAAATCGGGGAAAATCTCCCCAAAATAACCATCCATCTTTAAACGTTTCTGAAACATCAATAAGAAATGGCTTTTACTGCATTAGGAAAAGTTTCCAGGGCCAAAATTAAAGTTGCAAACTTTGGCTTTGGTACCTTTTCTTGACACAGAAGCCAAATCTAACCATTAATGTGTAACCACTCAATTCTGATATCTTTTTTCTTTAGTATTTGCTACAGTCTTGTTGATTTCTAATGAGTGGTTGTAGACATAAGAGGATCAAATGTATGGTAGATATTTCCTTGAAGATTTTTTGCTTCTCAACTGAGAAGCTTCTTCAGTTTGACTGAATGGTGGAGAATGGAAGAATGGTTTGAAAGAGGTTATCTTTGTTAAAATTGAACAGCCCTCTCTCAATGCGGGGGAGGGGGGAAATAAGACACCAACCTGTTTGCAACACAGTTCTTTCAGCAGTTCCAAGAAGGTTCCAAACTTTTCTGCATCAACGTGGTTGCTTTCCCACTGCAAGGCCCCTTTTAATTGAACAAAGTTTCATAGCATTGAAATTCAACCAGTTGTCTCATCTTTTCCCTCTTTCAAGTTCTTCTCAGCTTTCTTCGTTTCAAATTTTAATTTAACGTATTTAAATCTTTGAACATAATTCTACAACAAGGAGATTATAAGGATACAAATATTTTATGACCACATCTAATATTAGTAATGGGTACAACCTTGGAAAAAAAATACAATAACCATCACTTTCAATCAGCACATCCTTGAGGTTGGTTTCTAACTTTTATTTATTATATTTTCTATTTATTCATTTTTAGACTCCTGATATTACGAATACATTTCATGCCATCCTTTTCTCTTCCCCACCTCTCTTCTCTCCCAAGTGCACAAAGACCGGTATGCAGTTGTATATGCGTTTTCCCTTCATATAAGCTAGCACTATTGTGTCACTTCTTCACAGGCAGGCAGCAACATAACAATAGCCATACTGAAGGGCGATTAACTTCAGGGACAGCAGGCCCCGGTGCAAACAATGAAAGATCTCAAGCACTGAAAACAGCATTGATTCAAAGAATGAAACAAAAGTTTGACACCATTGAAGAAAGAAGCGAGGAGGGGCGGAGGAATGGTAAGGACCAACAAGGTTGTGACATCTCTGACATGAAAATGATTTACATGTCATTAATGTATGTGGATTGTATACTACAATTAGGCCAGTATTTAAATAAGTGTTAGCCTTGGCAGTCTGCATATTATCACGCTGGATTTATCTTTGCCTCCAAGGTAAAGAGCAATTTCTCATTGTAACAGACACAGTTAGGATTGTGTGTCAAGTGCACTTTCAGTAACACATTCGGAGAGGGAAGGGAAGAAAAGGAAAGGAAGATATGTTTTTCACTAAGTACAATTTTCATCCCATCCTTTATAGTCATTCCACTATGTTCATAAGCACTTTGAGAGACTAATGCTTCCTATTTCATTTATCATCAACTTCTTTTGATTTTGGTAAATCTTGTTAAGTTTTCTTAGTGAGTTGTCATGTTTTGTTGTTTTTGTTTTTGTTGTTGTTGCTCTATTTTAACATGGATAAGTTATTGTTAATTTATTTTCCACTTTTATAACTAACTCAAGGTGGCAAGCACACCTAGTACTCCTTCCTCCTCCTATCTTCCCCACAACAGCCCCGGTTGGATTGAGGGACAGTGACTAGCTCAAAGTCACCCAGTTGGCGTTCATGCTTAAGGTGGGACTATAATTTTAATCTTTGATTAGCAAATCTTAATGGATGTGTCCACTTAATTTGCTATTGTCTCCCTCCCCAAATAAATCATATATGGATTGTATGCTATATGGCCTGATTCAGATACATTAAGCCAGTGTCAGAATTTCCCACAAACTACTCAACCTAATTTTAGCCTTGACTTGCATGCTGTGTAAACCAGCTGAGGAGTTGCTTGCTTCTATGAAAATGATAACAAATATTTGAAAAAAAAATAACATGGAATATGTTTAAACCAATTTCCAATTTTAAAAAAATCTAAAGTCGAAGGAACGAAGGAAAATAATAATTTAGCATTCATGTTCTTGATAAAGGAAGAGAACATAAATTGGTGTGGAACATTGGTTTCATTGGTTTCCCTCCAAAGCACAGCATGATGCATCAGAGAAAACATCCATGACACAGAATGGACTAGTGGTTCAGTGTGATTACAAGACCATGACCCAATGGTTATCCTTTATTGTGATGAAAGAAATGTCCTTCTGGGTTCGGCTCCAAGTGGGGAAAAAGACACTGGAGACATGGAGGCTGCTTGGAAAGATGGTTTTAATGGTGAACAGGACCACATGGCTTGAGCCCTGAACAGAAAAGGTGATCACATGCTTCAATGTTGGTGGAGAAGAAGAGAAGGGAAGAGAAGGGCTGAAGAAGGGCTTGCAGGGATTTTTATAATCTGTTCGGCCCCACCTATCTGTTTCCTGTTCCTGTGTAAGAAATGTATTCTGATTGGTTGTCAGACTCCCATGGGCGCGTGCAAGGGCAACCCTCTAGGCTGAGTTTTGAATCCAGGTTTGGTTGAGTTCTCAGATGCCATGTGGTCAGTTGAATAAAAGGCAATATTATCCTGCCTTAATCCTATCACTCTGGAGTTGAAGAGGAGAACTCTTTATTATGTAAAGTGGACTAGCTTGGCCTTCTTAATGGCCCATTGACAAAGTGGGGATGGGCCGGAAGCTGCAGGAATTTACTTTGTGTTTGAAATGTGTTTCCAGGAAAATATAATATTCTGCCTTATCAATATTTCCTAGGATATTTCATTTTTCTGGGAGAGGGCTAGGTGATAACTTCCTACAATTGAATGCAGAATGCTGTGTTGTGGTTGTTGGGTCATGGTAGAGGCAAGTACAGGTAGTCCTCAATTTATGATCACAATTGAACCCATAACTTCTGTTGTTAAGTGAGTCATTCATTAAGTGAGTTTTGGCCCATCTTACCACCTTTCTTACCACAATTGTTAAGTGAATCACCACAGTTGATAAGTTAGTAACATGGTTCTTAAGTGAATCTGACTTCCCCATTGATTTTGCCTGCCCAGTGGTTGCAAAAAGTGATTATATGACCTTGGACACATCGGTCAGAAATATGAGCCACCTGCCAAGCATCTGAATTTTGATCACATGATCATGGGGATGTTACGAAGGTTGCAAGTCACTTTTTTCAGGGCTGTTATAACTTTGAATGGTCACTAAATGAACTGTCACAAATCAAGAACTACCTGTACCGTAGTCTAAAATACTTTCAGCATTTCTTTTAAAATGTCTTAGATAAGATTACCATCAAATGCTGGTTCAGTTTTCATATATCAATAAGTAGCCTTCTTGTACATATGAGCTTTCTGGTTCTGGTTCTTAAAGTAGTTATGCAATGCTTAGCGCTATCTGATGTCTTATGTAACTAGTCCATCTCTACTCCTAATATCCATTTTAAGGTGAAGAAGCAAAAGTCAGAAATTCACATAAGAAAAGCATTTATTGACATATAAAAACTGTACTGGGATTGATTGTGCATCAAATTTCATGAAGGAACCTCCTTGATTACCAATAATAAGAAAACTAGGGCTTTAGAATATATATTATGTAAGATCCTAGGTTTGAATTTTCTTTGAGAGGGTTTTTTTCCTAACCTCAAAAATATTCTACCCGTATTCTAATACTCTAGATGCCTGTTCTAAGTTCTTCTCTCTCTGGTTATGGATTCTATTCCAGAAATTTGTTTCAAATGTCTGTGAAGTTCATGTTATCAAGTACTGATCTTTAATTTATATAAGTCTCACCTTCAGACCACTGCAGATGTAATATATTGGCCATTTTGTACCATAAATATTGCATCAACACTAGTATCTAGTATTGCTGAAGTAGAAGTATTTCCAGTAAAAGTCCAGATTACTTGATCCTCGTCAAACAATTTGTAAGATTGCACCACACCTACATAGGAAACATGTAGATCCTTTGGTCATACATGTTTAGACAATAGGATTTAAGGGTTGTTGTTATTTTTTAAGATAAATTATAATAGCTAAATTATAAGTCAGTTATCGGGCCACAATGCAGCACAAATATAGACTATTGACAACAAGATGGAAAAATAATTTTTAAAAAAGAATTTTATTGGTTTTTAAACATTTATGGGGAAAGGTAAAGGGGTACATAGAAAATTTTGGCAGCTCCCATGCTAGTGGTAGAAATCCCTCCAAATCTCACAATTTTTATAATGTTAAAGACAACGTATAAAAAATAAGCAAAAACAGAATCTTGTTCTACATTATATCAACCATGTGTTCAATCATCTCTTTTTTGTCACTTTCTAGTATATCAACAATTACAATAATATTTCAAATGCATTTTGTGACCTGAGCTTTTTCAATATTGCTCCCTCCTCCCTGTCCCCAGATGGAGCCACAGCCCCTCCCTCCTTCATATCTTGTACATTACTATCTTTTTCACTACCTCCCATATTTTTTGACCTCTAGGAGAGAGCCGTGTTTTTTAATGAAGGCTTCTATCTCCCCCACTGTATTAATTCTAATTCTGTTTCCCTCCCAAAAGATCAACATTCCCTCTGGCAATAACCATCTAAACCAAACTCCTTTATTATATAATTTCTTTGATAAAGAGGAGTACTTCCTCCTTTTCTCTCTTATTTTTTATTTTTTGGAATTTGCTTAGGAATGGTAATTTCTAATGGGTCCCCCCCCCTTTGAGCCCCTAGCAACTCATCCCTCGTGGTCCTCCTAAGAAATTTAACATGTACCTCCCTTGGAACATTATGTATTCTAGCATATGCTGAATTAATCCTGTAAACCATATCCATATCCCACCACAACTGTTCTTTGTCTCTCTCTTAATATATTCTGCTAAAATTATACTCATAATATCCTTAAGATCTTCATTTTCTGTCTCCAGTAGGTTCTGGAATCTGAGAAAAAAGGACATTCTTTCAAGTTCTATCTTGGCCATAAAATTTTTCAATTCTAAATTCCCCTTCCGGACTGCCTTAACCTCCTCTCCCAGCCCAGCCACTCCCTCCTCCAACACCCAAATTTGTTGTTTGTTTTCTGTTATGTGGTGTTGTACACCTCTGAGTTCTTCTTTGAGTCTGTCACCTCCTTTTTCAGCTCATTTTGACCCCTCATAATTTCCTGAAACATTTGGGTAACGGATAAGTCTTTTGAGCTCTCTCCAGACCCTTCTTGTTGTAACAATGAAGTAATTTTCGTCTGATGCATACTTGGGCTGGAGGTGGCAGATGTGGGAGCCAAGAATGACTTGCCTGTTGGTGGTTTTTTGGGCCCCATTTATCTGAGTTCAGCAATGGAATAAATCTTTTACAAAAGAAATAGCGTCAGCGGAGTGCGCAGCTCTGTGCCGATCCAAGGAGGCAGGCAAAACCGAAAGTGAAAAGTCAGTTCTCCATCACAGTTCCCAGACACAGAGGCACACCAGAAAGGGGAAAATCAAACAATCAAAATCCAGGAAGACCATATAAAACAGGGGAGGTCCAGGGGTCCTTCGGGGGGGGGGGGGTAATAATACAATGCCAGAGATTTTTTTCAAAGGTAGTTTCAAAAGGAAGACTTCATTTGTAAGTACAAAAACGAAGATGGAGGGGAGCCATCTTGGCTCCTCCTTTCACAGGGAGAAGAACAAAGGTTTCCATAAAGTTTTTTTTTTCCTTTAAGAAAACAGCTCAGCAATCACCTCTTGCAGTTGTGGTATGAATCTTTCTCACATAGTTAATCCAGTTGACAAGTCAGCCTTTATTCTCTCTCCATTCCAATATAGAGAGAGATAATTCAAATGCCGCTTTATCCGAGGGGGGTAAAGAAAAAAAAAACCCCTCTAATCTTCCAGCTTCAAATAGATTGAACACAAACTTACAATAGCTTGCTGCTTATCCATCAACGATAATTAAGGTGATTAGGATGGATCTCTCACCACCTGCATTCCAGCCGCTCCTCCTTAATTGACTCCTTCCTCCCGGAGCCCATTCAGCAAAAGGACAGACAGCCAAATGCTGTTCCCTGCCCCCCCTCTGTTCCCCGGCTCCTGGGGCAAGGCTGAAAACACCGCCAGCTGCCGCCGCATCCAGGGGCTTTCAGCAAGCCGCCCTGCGGCAGGTGGCCCCTCCGAGACCCCCTGTGCTCCTGAAAGGAGCCCACCAGAGAGATGAACAGCGGACAACAATGCCCATCACCTACAGTGACCGGAAGTGATCTCGGAAAAATAAAATTTATGAGAGAAAGAAAGATTAAAAAAAAAAACTCCTGGAAGAATAAGATTTTTTCCTGACATAGAAAAGATTGCAATTCAGAAGTCAATCATAGTTTTCCAGGTAGGGCATTTCAAATATGCAACTAGCACTGAGAACTGCTCCAAGGAGCTAGCTGCTCTTCCTTAGCACAAGGGAGGCACTTAAAAGAACCTCTGAAGATGACTGCAGAACCTGAGTGGTACACATATGAAGAAGTGTCTGTTGCATCTATGTGCTGCTCATACCAAAAGCTCTTCTCAGTTCTAGAGCATGGGTGCCAAACTCGCATCGTCATGTTGCCATCACGTGATGTTTCATGACATCTTCCCAAAAAGCCTTACAGAACATTAACATCTTCCAGGAACAGCCTTATGGAAAATGGTTTGGCAGAAGACGCAAATTATCCACACTGGTTATTTAGGCATCTTTCAGAAATGTTGACGATTTTTGGAATGTTTTCAAACAAATAAAATCACTTAGATTCACTCTATGTTGGACTCCAATGTTGAAGCAGGACCAGTAAAGGTTGGGTCTCAAATGGTTATATGGGAAGAGTTTGGTCTTGTTAAGCCTGTGGAAATGGACAGGATTTTTGTAGCTTGTGATCACTTCAGCCATCTCTGTCTTAGATCCATACCTTTTTTTGCTGGCTAAAGCCACCCTGGAGGGGTATGTGTGATTGGGTTGGGGCAGTGGTTAATTCCTCCTTGAGGGAGGATGTAGACATGCTCCCTCTTAAGGAGACTGTGCTATGTTTCCTTTTCAAGGGACCATCACTTGACCCAGCTAATCTGATCAATTTTTGTCTATTTTCCAATCTTCCCTTTTTCCCTTCTGTCTCCTACTGCCAGGAATCTTCCATCTTTGGTCCTCGGTGGGGTGACACTGTCTCAGAGATTCCTCCTGGAATCACAGCTCGTGCTTGAAGAGCAGTTGGCAGTCATGACTAAGAGGTTCTTTGCACACCTTTGGGTTGTGGGTCATGTGCCCATTCCATATATTAACCTTATCAAAATAAAAAATATAAATGAAAATACTGGGATGGAAAAGGGGAAAGCAAGAGGTGTAGACCACAATAAAGATTTGATTTGATCTGATTTAACTATGAAGTAACTTCCCTTTCCCTCCTACTCACAGTCTTAACTACTCCAAACATACAAATAACCTGAAGGCCGAAGGCCATGATCCAGAGGTCTTATTCAGCCAGTTCTGACAGGTTCTAGAGAACAGGTAGCAGAAATTTTGAGTAGTTCAGAGAACCAGCAAATAGGCTTGCTCTGCCTCCCAGCTGATCTTTTTTTGTTGCCCTGAACAGGAGAATGGAGTTGAAAAGCAAGTTAGTTGGGTAGGGAGGAAATGGGGATTTTTCAGTATCCTTCCCCTGCCATGCCCACAAAGCCATGCCACACACATAAAGCCATGCCCACAGAACTGGTAGTAAAAAAATTTGAATCCCACCACTGATGTCATCACATCTTCATATAGAGGTTGAAAGGCTGAAATACAGCCTAGCTCTGATTACAAAGAAGCCAGTAACATATTCCTTAATGGTAATGAAATAATACTGTTTATTCCTGCTCAAATATAAAGGTTACAGGAAATACATTTTTCTGATTTTACTGAAAATTTCCTTGAATATTTTTCTAATCATAGCCCAGTCTCAGTCTCCATTTACAAGCAAGTGCCTAAGCCTTACAAAACACCATGTCCTAATAGTTTAGCTTTCCATATTTTTATATCCCAGTTTTTTTCCCTACGGAAGCTGCGTTTTAATCTGCCACTGTTTTTGTTTTTGTTTTAATAATGACACCGTGTATGCTGGGTTGTTCTTTGATTTATTTATTAGTTTTGATGCTGTGATGTTTTGATGTCTTTTATGATTTGATTCTGTCCGGTGATATTATTTTTATCTTGGATTTTATTTTGACTGATTCTTATTGGAGATGTTGTTAACTGCTGCAGGCAGCCGGGCCGGCAGGCTTTGCTAGGAGTGCATGATATATAAATGAGCTACATAAAAAACCAAAGGCTCTACTCGTGTATTAATTAATTAATTTAAAAGGAAACAGCTCCTATCCTTCACTGCAATTACTGCAATATGATGCAGCTGCTACTTATCCTTCCACTTCAGTATTAGGAATTCTGATTGGCAGCCCTAGTTTTTCAAGGGGCACTTCCCCCCAAGGTTTGTTTGCTGAAATTTATTTTCATCTAGAGATCTCAAGGTCTGAATCTTTATGGTTTCAAAAGAAGTATTTAAACATTAAGTTATTGCAGGGGGGGGAAGAGGGATATTGTCATTTACAGTCCCAGCCTTACACACACACACACACACACACACACACACACACACACACACACGTTGCCCAGTAACCCTAACCTAGGTAACATCATCAGTGCTAGAAGGGAGGGGGGAAGGAGGAGAAAGGACAAAAAGGAGAAAGAGGAGGTGGGGGAAAGTGGGATCCTTACTGCTTTCTGAGCTTGGTGGTTTTCTTACAGACGTTTCATTACCAAACTAGGTAACATCAGTGCTAGAAGGGAGTGGGGGGGGGAGGAGGAGAAAGGACAAAAAGGAGAAAGAGAGGGAGAAAGAGGAGGTGGGGGAAAGTGGGATCCTTGATGCTTTCTGAGCTTGGTGGTTTTCTTACAGACTTTTCATTACCAAACTAGGTAACATCAGTGCTAGAAGGGAGTGGGGGGGGGGAGGAGAAAGGACAAAAAGGAGAAAGAGAGGGAGAAAGAGGAGGTGGGGGAAAGTGGGAACCTTGCTGCTTTCTGAGCTTGGTGGTTTTCTTACAGACATTTTATTACCAAACTAGGTAACATCATCAGTGCTAGAAAGAGTGGGATATATTGAGAGGAGGAAGAGGGATGGGGGGAGCAGGGAGGCGACAGTGGGGTCCTTGGTGTTCCCTGAGCTTGGTGGTTTTCTTGCAGACATTTCATGACCCAGCTAGGTATATCACACCAATGACAATAAAATATCTGCAAGCAAGCCATCAAGACCACAGGGCATTTATTTCTTCATTTATTAAATTTATATGACTCCTGCCTCCTGGTCATCACGATCTCCTCATCAGGACCTTCCACAATGACCTGCCTTAGAATTACATCTCCACAATCTCAAATTTTATTTATTGTGTATAGAATATTTTTAATGGTTTTATTTTAATTTATTGTGTATAGAATATTTTAATGGTTTTATTTTAATTTATTATGTATAGAATATTTTAATGGTTTTATTTTAATTTATTATGTGTAGAATATCTTTCTTTAAAATTATTTTAGGGAATTTTTATTTATTTATTGTTTATAGAATTGATTACAAGAAATGTTATTCCTTTTTGCAAATGTTTTATTTGTGATACAATATGTTGCTTTTAAGTGTACAGGTTGGTGTATGGTTTATGTGTCTCCAAATGGCTTCTTTTCTATGGGCAGGCCAGGTTGGTGCAAGGCAGCTTTGCCAGATTTTGTGTGTTTCTGTGTGATACCTGGTTGTTTAGGTAATTGTGAGGTGGTTGCTGGTTCTGTGAGCTTCCTGGCACTGTCCTTTATAATTTCCCACAATGCCTTGATGGTTTTTATTCCAGTAGCTTTGTCTTTCCTGTCCTTCGGGTTAGGGCAGTGGTGGGCAACCTTTTTTTTCAACTGAGCCAAATCTCGCCAAAACCACGATTGAAATTTATTTGGAGAGCCGCATTTTTAAAACCGAAAATACATAGGATGGTACACTGTTTTTAGTTTCAATAAGTTTTTATTGAGAATATTCTGCATGCAAGTATCCACATAGGACGGGAGGATACAAATAACACAACTAATAAAACAAAAACTTTAGAACGATATTATTTATCGATAACGTTAAATTCCGTAAAATTTGCCTTACAATGTAGAGAAAAATTACATCCTGACAATGACTGATAAAGTCACAACCACTAATGTGAACATTGGCCTTGCATTTCCTTGGATAGTTTGAGTAAGTCAGGTTTGTATGTTGTTGTTTTTAATTTCATCTCTCTCTCCCACTTTCTTTTTTTCTTTTTCTTTCTCTCTCTCTCTCTCTGGCTCTTTGTCTCTCTCTCCCTCCCTCCCTCTCTGTCTCCCTCTGTCATTTTCTCTGGGTGTCTATCTGTCTGTCTGTCTCTCTGTATCTCTGTCTCTCTCTCCTCCTTCCCCCATCTCTGTCACTCTGTGTGTGTGTGTGTGTCTGTCTGTCTGTCTCTCACTCACTCTGTCTGTGTGTGTGTCTGTCTCTGTCTCTCCCTCTGTCTCTCTCCCCTCCCTTCCTCTCTCTCTGTCACTCTGTGTATGTGGGTGTGTCTGTCTCTCACTCATTCACTTAATCACTCACTCTGTGTGTGTCTCTCTCTCTGTCTGTCTATCTTTATCTCCCTCCCTCCCCCTCTCTGTCTGTGTGTGTGTGTGTGTGTGTGTGTGTGTGTCAGTCTCTCTCTGATTCCCTCCCTCACTCCCTCTCTCTGTTCCTCTCTCTGTCTGTCTGTCTCATTCACACACACACACACACACACAGAGTGGTCATCTGTGGTCACCTTGTTGAGTGTTCCAATCACACTGCAATCCAATCACTGCATTGCAGGCCAGTTGTTGAGTGTTTCAAATGTGATTGGAACACTCAACAAGGTGACCACAGTGTGTGTGTGTGTGTGAGTGAGACAGAGAGAGAGAGAGAGGAACAGAGAGAGGGAGTGAGAGAGGGAATCAGAGAGAGACTGACAGAGACGAATCAGAGACGTACTTTTAACTACCTGGCAGTGGTGTTTTGCCTTGGGGGCCTCCTCAGAACATCCCAAGACTTCGGAGGGAAGTTTACAGCCCTCCCTCGGAACGCTTCGGAGGGAAGCTTCTGCAAAAGCCCGGGCGAGTGACAACAAGTCTGCCAGGGTGTAATTTTCCGAGCTGTGCGCACGCGCCTGTTTTCCACGGCGTGGAGCAGCGGCGAGATTCTGCACGGCGAGCGATGATTCCAGGGGCCATCCGGGAAGATGAGGAACACGAGGGGGGACCCTGCCCCTCCACTGATGACCCCCGGAATCATCGCTCGCCACCCAGAATCTCGCCGCTGCTTCACGCCGTGGAAAACAGGCCCGCGCGTACAGCTCGGCAAATTACAGCCTGGGAGACTTGTCAGTCGCCGGGGTTTTGCAGAAGCTTCCCTCCAAAGCCCGAGAGGAGGGAGGGAAGCGGGTGCCCGGCACACAGAAGAGCCGCATTAAAATGTTTAAAGAGCCGCATTTGGCTCGCGAGCCACGGCTTGCCGACCACTGGGTTAGGGAAACAAACTGGTTTCATCTGCAGTCTTTTGGGGGGAAATTGTTGGTGTTTTCCTGGCACTGACATTGTGTGTGTGGGTGTGTAACGTCCCACAGTTATCTACACATTAATAATGATCAAATACTAATAATATTTTCTTATACATTTTAGTGACCTTTCCTTACATAATTGGTGTTTTCTTTCATACTTTTAGATTTCTAATTGCTGTTTCTGTTAGTTAGCAATTGATAAAACAAATCCCATGTGAAAAAATATTCGAAGCCTTCTTAATTTTAATTGTCAATTTATTCATTCCTGCACATTCTAATATTTATTCATTTTCATATCTTTGATTTTCCACTGTTGTGCAAACACAATTCCAGCAGCTGCTAACATGTGTAAAATTAAATATGTATTGTATTCCCTTTGAAATACAAGTAGTAAGTAGTAGCTACTTACCTTCTGTAAGTAGCTCTTTTATTGTTTTGTGTACTTATTTTAATCTTATTTAAGTAGTAAGTGCACAA
Organism: Natrix helvetica; assembly: GCF_964273705.1. NCBI lineage: Eukaryota > Metazoa > Chordata > Lepidosauria > Squamata > Natricidae > Natrix > Natrix helvetica. Next base: position 43,725,264 of record NC_138548.1, read on the forward strand.
AATAATAAATTTCCTTTTTTATATCTTCTTTTTGTAGATCATCCATTGGGGCAAAGAATTCAGTGACATCATCTTGGCCACTGCCACCCGGTCACATGACCGGCAAGCCACTCCTGCCTGGTCACATGGCCGGCAAGCGACTCCCACTCAGTCACATGGCCGGCAAGCCACTCCCACTCGGTCACATGGCTGGCAAGTCACTCCCACCAGGTCACATGGTTGGCAAACCACTCCCACCTGGTCACATGGGCAGGAAGCCACTCCCACCTGGTCACATGGCTAGCAAGTCACTCCCACCCAGTCACATGGCCAGTAAGCCACTCCCACCTGGTCACATGGCCAGCAAGCCACTCCCACCCAGTCACATGGCCGACAAACCACTCCCATAAAGCAGGCCACACCCACAGAATAGGTTCCAAAATTTGTTGAAACCCACCACTGCTTTATACTTTGTTTAATAGAACCGTGCAAGCTTGAAAAAGTATTTAGAAGTGTTTGGACAAGCAATTCTCCGCTGCTCATTAAAGCAATATGGGGTTTTATTTTCAAAGTTTCCATGCTAATCCTGAAAAAGATGTTGCTGCCTTAATGAATCCCTTACTAAAACTAAAATTCATCCCACGGAAGTATGATCACTTTTCAGCTTCATGCAACAGCCTGAAAAAAGCTACTGGATAGCAGAGTAATGTTCTCATGCCCAAGCAAAGTCTGAATAATTCTTCCAAGTAATTTGCAAAGCAGGATGCACAGCCCTCTTACTCAGGTGACTGGTCTATCACCCTATCCATTCCAACTGGAGTAAGATCTATAAGTCTTAGGCAGACGTCTTTTCCAGCCTTATTTCTGAAATTAATAGACTTGGCTAGGCTTGGCCAGGCCAGGCCAGGCCAGGCCAGGCCAGGCCAGGCCAGGCCAGAATAGAATAGAATAGAAGAGAAGAGAAGAGAAGAGAAGAGAAGAGAAGAGAAGAGAAGAGAAGAGAAGAGAATGAAGGGACCTTAGAGGTCTTGGACAAATGGTTGTCTTAATAACTTCCAGTGTTGGAGCATTCATAACTTCTAGTGGACAATACAAAGGTTGTCTGTAGGTATCACTGAGCTACATCCTGTTGTTTAATGCTTGATTTCCCTTCTAAAGTGACTTCCATTGCAATCTGTCCCAGAGTACCAACTGGACTCAGTCTTGCCAAGATTTACACACGAGATCGTTGTGTATTCTCTTGCATACAGTACAGCATTGAGTCCTCTTTCTCTAAGAAACAAATGATGATGATGATGATGATCAAGAAATGCCTGAGGAAGTAAGTTGCAGAATGGTCCATAAGCAGAGTAGGAATATCAACTCAGGCTCCTCTCTGACAAGCAAGTGAAGTTTCTACACAGGGATTCAGAGTCCATTCTGACTAAAATGCAGCCTGATTGAAAATATCCTTGAAGGAAGATTTTAACGATTGTTTAAAAGGCTTGGCAGCCTCCTGTCATATTATGTCCACATTACAAAGCCATAAAAAAGCAGTTTCACTGTGGAAAAATGTAAGGCTGGACAAACCCAAGGACAACAGCAACACTCATGTAGAGTATCATTGTCTCTTGGGCACTGAATCATTCCAACAGGGAATTCTTTCACTGCTCAAGAAAATGAAAATAAACTAGTTATAACTCATATGCAAGGATTAGTGTTTTTGAATGAAGCTCTAATCAGCCTTCCTCAACCCGGTACTTAAAGTTATTGAAATAACAGATTGTAAGAGTTAGAAAGAAACGTGGTATGAAATGATAAAATTCGTATAATTTCAACAAATAAACATCATAAGATCATAATGCTGAAAAAAACACTAAAACATAAGAGTCGTAATAATCAAGTTGATATTTACAAAACAATATAACAAACTCAGACAACAGTCTTAAAATTACAAATATTTTGAGGGGTAAAAATTAAGATTTTATCAATAAATCTAAAGGGGTTTCCACGATGAAAAATGATAGTAATAGTGGGAATTTCCTGCAATTGGTTCAATTAAGGCTTTAAAAAGGGGGATTCTCAGGAAATATTCAAGAATAATAATGTAGAAAATAAGTCATAAAATTATAGAGTTTATAAAGTTAAGTTTCATTTTTCCTTCTCTCGCCTTTTAAAAATATTTCAGAATACTTTAAAAAATTGTTCAGAAAATATTTTGTGATGCCAGTGTTGTTTTGAGGATACAATTGTACTTGGAAAGATGTAATTGCTCCAGAAAATATATATGTATACTGCATAAAATATGTCTATTATGTATGTATGTGTATATGTATGTATATGTATGTACGTGTATGTGTATATGTATATGTATGCATATGTATGTATACACATAAACACACATATAATGTTTTACAAAGAACATAGAAATTAATATAAAATTACAAAAAAAGAAAATAAGCAAAGAAAGAAACAAGAAAAAGAACAGAAAGATAAAAAGAAAAAAGAATTGATCTCCTTTGCAACAAAACTAAGAACTAGTACAAAATTATCTCTTATTCTATAATTACAAAAAAAAAGCCCTTCTTGTTTCAATTATGCAGATTTTTTTCTAATCATCAAAGCCACAAATCATAAGTCCCATTTTTTCTATTTCATGAAAAAAACAATAACAGGTTTCCAGTCAGCCATAATGGTATGTACTATTATTATTTTTTGGTCAATAAAGATAATTTAGTCATCTTTGCAAGTTCTATCATCTTCACCAACCAATCCTCTGTTGAGGGTAATGTCAAGCCTTTCTGTTATTGAGCATATAATAATCTAACTGTAGTTATCATAAATTTTAAAAGTTTCATGACTTTTTTCTAGATGTCTGCCCATTAATTCCAAAAGAAAAGTTCTTGGCTTCAGTTGTTTAAAATTTTCTGAATTAATGTATGTACTTGTATCTAAAATATTTTGACTTTTTTACATGTTCACCGGACACTATAAAACATCAATTCATGCTATTCACATTTCCAGCAAAGTTTTGAAGTACCTTTATACGTTTTAGACGGTTTCTTTAGTGACAAATGCCAATGATACAATCATTTTATTTTTTAAAAAAATCTCTTTTATGGTAGAACATCATGTAAATTTCAATCTTTTCAACTGCATATTTCCCCATTGATCCATTTGTATATTATAGCCAAAGATTTCAGCTTATTTGTTCTCCTTTCATCTCATATTTCAATAGACATTTATATACTTTAGCAATAACAGGTTATCATTAGTACGTAGTTCTATTTCAAATTCAGGCTTCCATCACTCAAAAACATAAAATATTTTATCCACTTTAAGCCTTTCTGATAACTGTACATAAGAAAACCATTGCCAAGTATATCCTTCTGTTGTCAAATCTTGATTTCATTTTACAGTCCCCTTGAGAAAATTCTAGTACAGCACAGTAAATTAACCATTTATGTTTACTTATATTTCGTGTCTATAAAATGCCTCTTGTGCTGAAACCCTTGAAGGTGTTTTTGGGCAGAATCTAGGTTTATATTTATTCTATACTCTAAGAATAGTCTGTCTAGCATAATGATTTTAAAGTCTACATTCACCTTAGCTTTATCATACCATAGGTGTCCATGCCACAAAAATCTCAGATTGTGTTCTTCTAAATCCAATAACCTTCTATATCTTAGCAACATTCACTTTTTTTATTTCTTCAAAACTTAAATCGAAAAGCCTTTTAGTAAGCAGCTGTAAAACTGATAAAGCCCTTTCGTTTCCAGGTTTCCCTGCTCCCCCCCCCTCCCCTCATCTTCTTGGTCCTGTAATGTTCACTAAAAATACACATATTAGGAACCTGGAATAGTAGAACAGTTAAATTTACCAGCCAGATGTCCCAAAGGTGCTTTTTTCAAGAAACAACTGGACCTTTGGGACAGCCATGACCTAGATGACTGAAAATCTCCATAGACATTTACCAAACAGATATGCTGAAGAAGGGGAAACAACTTTAAGCATTTATGGGGCTAAATTTTAGATCTCTATTTAAAACTCACCTATTCACTTCAACACATCTCATGCCCAAATAAGATTCTACTCTCAATTGCTAAGTACAGGTAGTCCTCGGCTTACATCCACAACTGAGCCCAAAATTACTGTTAAGTTTTGCCCCATTTTATTATATTTCTTGCCATAGTTTTTAAGTGAATCTAACTTCCCCACTGACTTTGCTTGTCAAAAGGTTGCAAAAGGTGAACACACGACCTTGGGACACAGCAACAGTCATAAGTAAGTAAGTCATAAGTATGAGTCACTTGCCAAGCTTCTGAATTTTGATCACCTGATCATGGGGATCGGGGTGGGTTCCAGCAGGCACTACTGTCAGTTTGCTCGTGTATGCACTGTGTGTGCATGCGCAGTGCAATTAAAATTGTTCTGCACATGTGCAGAACTGAAAAACAAGATGGTGGCTATGGTGCCACCCAGGGAACCAGTTCAAGGGCATGGTCGCTGCCGGTTCCAGAGACCCAAGCCGCCAAACTACTACTGGTTTGGCCAAACCGTTCCGAACCGGTAGGAACCCAGCACTGATGGGATGCTACAAAAGTTTGAGTGTGGGGAAACTGACATAAGTCATTTTTTTCAGTGCCATTGCAACTTTGAATAGTCCCTAAATGAACTGTTGTACTACCTATATTTTAAAATTTTGGAAAAATGTAGCACTCATTACATGAGATTATTGATGAAATTACTTTCCATAGTACTGTGTCTTTTTAAGAAAAGGACAGCAAATTTAAGGATAACACATTTCAAAGTATTTATAAATCATCCGAGTTAAATAGCAGGAGCAGGGAAATATTTTCACTGCAGAAACAATAATTTCTAAATTTTTAATTATCTTCTCGGTATTTAAGTAGAAAATATATTCTCACTGAAGTTTCCATCTGTCACCAGGCTCGGTGATAAACATGAAGGGAGATCTAGATAGATTTTTCTTTGCTGTTAAAAGATTAGGGCACACTCTTATAAACATATTTATGAAGTAGAGCAAGAGACTTCATCTTGGCAGCTCAGAATCTCACACCATTCAGTATCTATATTATTTTCAGGATTAGATGCCATTAATTCCTAAAATTGTGCTCTGGAGCAGAAGTTGCAACAGCTGTAGCTCTCTGCTCACTCACTTTCCACTTGGGTTACCTTTTCTTAAGAGAGGCAGCAGGGAGAGAGCACCAAACAGGGCAGTACTTTTTAGAAAAGATTTGGCAAAGAAAAAATAATAATAATAAATTGTAACCGAAAATTTAAAAAGCTGAATATCTATCAAATGAACAGTCTGGATGTTAATAAAATAACATCTGGATACAAATGATTACACACTTCCTATTCTTCCTGCATGCACAAACAAATAAAATGCCAGTTCTTATTATGTAATTACTGTACATGAAATATTTCATGCATAAAATTTTAATCCTACACGTTGGTCTTTTGAGGGAATGACTGAACCCACTTAAATAAGACAGGAATGGTTCCTGAGCAAAACTATATCCAAAATCTTTAAGGTATTTATTCTTAAAAGTGAGCCAGAAAAAGAATGCTTTAGGTAGGTTCAGTTAAGATCTCTTATTCATTATTGTGTGTCCTTGTGTGTGTATTTTTAATAAAATCCTATCAAGCCTACCTCTTAATCCATTTATTCTAAGCTCTCAAAACTAATAGGGCAAGTTTCTTTGGATGGACCTGATCGTAACCTTGATCATGCATTGCTCCCAGGATCACCTGCTAACTTAATGTAATGCAGAATTGACACTAGCTGGACCATGTTAAAGGAGGTAAACCCTAAAGTAGTCCCAGATTTTTTTAAAGAGTCAATCTAAGCATTTTTAAAAAGCTCTTTGCTTTGACCTCTGCAACCTAAAGGAGATGGAGGGACTGCTGAGAACTGGTTCTTGTGATAGTATTAGAACTTCATCCTCTGTCTGGGGAAGTTTCTTCGTGACAATCTAATTTCATAGGTTTACAATTTTATTTTGTAGTCCATTTTTCACAACAGGACTTAGTTTGCCAGCCCCATAAGATTCTGACCTGACCCAGCCCAATGTTATGGTCTGCTGGCGCCCTGTGAAGCTGGCAACAGAGTTGGACAGCGAGAAGGTTGGGGAGGAACATGGCCAGTCCTAGAGTCTGGGGAAGGCTTGGACAAGGGTTCTACGTTGGAGGTAGAGAGGGGGCCAGGGACATCTGGGAGTTATGTGCTGCATCCAGAGCCTCCAGAATCAGACAGCAGCAAGGCAGAGGAACAGGCTCCCCCTGTTCCCAGTGTGCGCATGCGCAGAGCTGCCAGAAGGCAAGAACAGTTAAGACAGAAGGGACAACTTGGGAGTAAAGCTTGGAGATGATTGGTCCCTCCCATAGGACATAAAGGAGGAGCAAAGGCACATGAGCCTTTGCAGGAAGCAACTTGGTTCATGCTGGTCAGTTTACCTTCTGAACTCCATTTTGACTCTTTGCTCCATGCGGCCTTGCCAAGCTAATTACCAATTAAGTCTTTGGCAGCATTTCAAGGAAGATAAAGGCGGGTGCTTCTCAGCCTTATCCCGAAGGTCTTTGGCAGCCTACTGTAGGACTCTTTCAAACTATTTGAGACTCATTACAGGCATTGAATGAACATGATTCCCAGCCTTTGAAATAAAAAGAGGGTTTTGGGGACTAAGAGTGTGCTTTTTACTGTATCAGGAAGCTTAGGTCAGAACACCCAATAACATACACATACAATGATTTGGGCAGTTGACCTTGATAGCTCCTGGCAATCTCCCTCTGACCATAGTCTAAAAAATGAGTCTCTGTTCAGAGGAATTTGTGTCATGAGAAATGATAACTGATACTGATAGAACGCTCAAAACTAATAAAAATTACCGCTGATTTAGAGCCAGACATCTGAAAAATAATCCTTGGGTTACTTTTATCCATTCATGGAAAACCTTCTGAAAAAAAAAAACCTTGATTGTACAATGTAGCAAGGTAGTCTAAACTTATTCCAGCAGTTCACGTTTCTTAATTTTTCTTAATCAAATGTTTTTGAGAGCTTCAACCCTGATTTTGGTTTCACTATCTGAAGATTACATCAACGGCTTTGGCAGCACTGCCAAATGTAAATCAAATGTAAGTTCACATCAACTAAAGCATCTTTAGCTCTCTCTGTATAAAAACAGCCACTTAGACATGAGATTTCTTCGTTTGGATAAGAACAATGTCCAATTACAGGCTTTTCTCCAGAAACAAATTAGAACTTCAATGGGATATCAACTAATTATCTCCCAAGGAAAAAAAGAAGCCCTTTAATGTTATGTTAATAGAGCAAATGGAATATTTAGCTGTGTCATTTATGTATGAAATAATACTATAAGCCTCACCACACAGAAGTGCTAAAAGGGTTTAAATCAAGAGCTATAGGCCTCCAAAGTGACCTCGTCACCTTTTTCCTTGTGGCAAAATCTATGAGAAATTGGCAGCACTGTACCATATGATTAATTAAGCTACAGCATGGAATTCTAAAGCTTTACTAACAAGCCAAACTATTTAATTTGTTTCTGAACAAAACCCTATATGTTAGTAGATTTGCCAGTATCTGAGAAAAAATCAGTAGTGCTAAATTGCTTAAAGGCTTTAAAAAAATGCCGGAAGAAAAATATTAAACTAGAAAAATGCAGTTATTCAGATATATCTTATTAGAGATCAGGATTGCAATATTTAAATCTGCAGATGTCTTCTCCTAGCATTCTGTTCTCAGCACTTTTATGAGTCTGATACCTCATCATGCTTCTTTGAGAATGCTAACCAAGAATGCTTTCCTGTACCCTGGACAAAAGAGAGAGGTACGATAGGATAGAAAACAAATCCAAATATCTCCACACACACAAACACACACACATCCTTTAAGGCAATAGCACTTACTTCTAAGTAGAGAAATGCAATTACAGAATTAAACTCAGTCCTTGCACTGATTTTAGCAAACACTTAGAAATTCTGTGGTGGCAGGATGAGCTGGCAAGGAATCTTGGGGTTCTTACAGAGCAATTCTCTTCCCTTGGATTCAGTAGTAAATAGTTTAATCTGAACATGGCTGTTCTGAAAAAAAAGCATCCCTTGGTTCAACAAACCTACTAGATGTTCTTAAGACTGTGGGAGATTCCCAAAGTTTCCTATTTGGGAGCAGCTTTCCTCCATTTTACTCTTTGTTTTGGCTTCAATCTGAACTGTGTGACATCAAGGATGCAAGAAGGCATGCCATTTTTGCCAAAGGCATGGCACTTGCTATCCCTTGGAAATAGTATGCATTTCAAAAAGATAGGACTCCTTCCTTGTTGTTTATGCTGCTCTTTATGATGTTAATGCACACAGATTTTTTTTCATTACTGTTATTATTACAGTATTTGTCTGAGGCTGCCCCAGCAGCTTCATTGCTCTTTTGCATTGGTGATAGGTTTCATTTAATCAATGTCCTATTAATCCCACAGCTCTAATCAGGAATATTTAAGTTTCTTCCAATTCTCTGATTGCTTTTCACGGATTATAGGAAAATTCATTGTCCTCCCTTACACTGTGAATAAGTACATTTAAATGATAGGTAGGTGCCCAAAAGGAATTCTATCGATAAGCTGATAGGTGTGCTGAGTATATATGCATTTATACAGCTTACAAAAAAAGAGAGAAAGAGTCTTCTTCCTCTATGCCATACATGAAAAGAGGAGGGGGGGAAATCAAATCAAGGCACGGAGAAACTGAAAAATACTACATGTATCATTCACCTGATTTCAATTGTGGCTCCCTTTGAACCTCGGCCAAATCATTTTGTACATTAAAAATTGGTCAGGGATGATAAGATTCCATTTTCATGGTTGGTAATGCAGAACCGGTGAAAGAATACAATTACAGACCCCTGAGTAAACTCTGCGAATGTCAACTTGATGTAAATGATCAAGTGTCGACAAAGAGGCTGGCTGCTAGAAGGGGGGGGGGGGCAGGCTGAAGTCAGAGGAGTCAGGGAGAGAGAAGCAGTGGGAATTTTGCCTCAGTCTTGCAGGCTCCCAACATCCTGAGATGTATATATGAGTTCTGGACCAGTGGTTTGCAATTCTGGCACAAGGAAGGGTTTCTAGGACCCACACTCTTTCACAAAATTGTCTGCTACAATGTCCTACCTGTCAACTACTTCAGCTTCAACTGCAATAATACACGGGCAAACAATAGATACAAACTCAAGGTAAACCACTCCAAACTTGATTACAGAAAATACAACTTCAGCAACAGAGTGGTCAACACCTGGAATGCTCCACCCAACTCTGTTGTTACATCCTCTAACCCCCACAGCTTCAACCTTAAACTGTCTAGCGTGGACCTCATCCCATTCCTAAGAGATCTGTAAGGAGGTGTGCATAAGCGCACCAGCGTGCCTACCGTCCCTGTCCTATTGTCCCCATTTATTCGTACCCATTTCCTGTGTTCATGTCCATGTTTATACTTATACCTGTTATCTCGTAGATGTTTGACAAACTAAATAAATAAATACATATTTCTCCCACCAGCTTTGCAAAAGTTCTGCCCAACAGCAGGTGAGCAAAACCAAGAATACACCTGCTTCTATTTTCATGGTCAATGTCATGTCATTCCTCAATTTCCTCCTGTGTGCATGAAAGAGAGAATGTTCATGCATGCGTGCAGAATTTATGTACATACTGGAAAGATTATATGAATCATATACACACAAACAAGAAGATATATTTATAAACACACATTAGGTTATCCTCAGTGCAATATACTCTGTGTGCGTGCCTGTGTGTGCAGCATTATTGAACTCAAGGATTCTTCTCACTGTATCTTATGTTAGGTTTTTAAAAATCTTTCTTTTTTTCAGTTGAACTCGGTGGCTCAGCATATGAAAGAATGGGGAGAAATGCAAAACGTTAAAGTAGCTTTTAGGATTATATTTTAAATGATTTGTTGTATTGCTTTGAATAAAAAGTACTGAACGGCTTGCTTCAAATCCTGCAATGTGGTATAAGATTAGTGTTTCTCAAGCTTTAGCAACTTTAAGCTAGACTGTGTGCTGGCTGGGGAATTCTGGGAGTTGAAGTCTACAAATCTTAAAGTTGCTGAGTTTGAGAAACACTGTTTTAGATTGGCTTCCTTCTAGGCGTGGAACCTCCTTTGCAAAAAAAAAAGAATATCCTGGTTGTTCATGTTTTCTGTGTATCCTTTCTACATTCAGATAGTTATTACAAAAAATTGGTTCATTTTTTTAAAAAAAATTGCTTGAAAATTACTTTGATGTTTTGGATGCTACTCTGAAATAAAATAGAATTTGTGTACTGAACATCTGGTGACTTAATGGATTGACGTATGTTGGTTTCGCAGTAGCGGTGCAGAAGTAGTGACCCTTCTTCAAAGATGGTAGTTTGTTGCATTTTTTTTTATTTCTCAATTTAATGTCCAGCCCTGGTATTTCCTACATGCGTTTCATTCAAGTAGTAATTATCCATCTATCTGTCTGTCTGTCTGTCTGTCTGTCTGTCTGTCTGTCTATCTATCTATCTATCTATCTATCTATCTATCTATCTATCATCTATCTAACTAACTATCTATCTATCTATCTATCTATCTATCTATCTATCTATCTATCTATCTCTCCCGCCCTCCCTCCCTCTCTCTCCATATCCTTCCCTCTCCCTGTCTCCCTCCCTCTCTCTTTCTCTCTCTCCCTCTCCCTCCCCCCTCTCTCTGTCTCTCTCTCTCTCTCTCTCTCACACACACACACACACACACACACACACACACAACTCTCAAAACAAAGTCAGCCAGATACCACCATCTTTGTTTTTTAAATATAAGGGAGTTCACAAATACAAAGATTAAAAAGCTAATACAAACTAAAAAAAATGTAAAACAATTTTAAAAGTGTGAAAAAAGAAAATACATAGTAAAGAAAATATGATATATAAAGAAATAACTTTTCTTTTTTCATCAGGGCAAGAACTTCAACAAGACTAGACCATTTCAACAGCATATCGCCTTCTCTAATAATACACGGAAAGATCTTTTCTTTCCATATCTCCTCCCTCATAAATAAACAAATTCTTAAAGCCTCACCATTTCAATCTTAACCAGCAAAAATTCACTTAAGAGTTATCAGAAATAACAAGATATACATTTTAATCTTAACCCAATAAGTCAATTTTATCTTATAAACCCACATTTATTTTTAGCATAAGTATTTATCATTCTCTAAAAATGCAGCAAAAATCCCTTTTCCCAAATCTTTGAAGCCGTCATAATTTCTTACTTGTCAGCACAAATCCATTAAGAGTTATCAGAAACAGTAACACTTATTTTAACCTTGATTGAATAAGCCAACTTTACATTCTTTCTCTTTATTTTTAACAATCTTGATATTTAATTCCTTTAAAAAATGTCCCATCATTTGATCTCTTTTCATTTTTCCCTTTGTCTGTTCTTAGAACTACTTCAAAACTTTAACACATCTTATTTACAAATTCAGCAAAAACAAGCTATTAAAGTCAACTTTCTAGTTCATTATTTGTATATCCCTTTTAATTGTTAAGATATCTGCTGGTTTTATTTGAAACCAATGTAATATCTCATTTCATATCATTATTGTAGCTTGTTATTTTTATATCCACATTCAACTTAGCCTCACTCAGTTTTGTACAGTAGGATCTGTTCCTCTTCTATAACATCTTTAAGTCCATTTTTATAGTAGAAGACAACCTTGATAGAAACATTTGTGTGCATTGTTCCCAAATATCCTTGAATTCTTCCACAATTAGAGTCATTTGTTCCATTCAGTATTAATGGGTCTCTTCTCCATTAATTATAATTTTTAGTTCTTTCTGGTTTTCTCTAGTGTCTTACCTTCAAAGTTCCCTCTTATCATGTGTTTCTCTGATCAACATTTTCCCATCAGAAGGTTTCTTATAATTAATTGCAAATTCTTCATTTTTAAAAATAAAATTAAAAACAACCCACAGAAAGGATTCTTGCAATTAATTTCAAAGGACTTCTAGAGAAACAATGGTGAACTGGGAGACTTCTGGAGAAGTCATGGTTAACTAAGAATGTTTCCATGGACGGTGGAACCAGCAACCATGGTGGAACAAAAAACTGGTGAATGGATCAGTTTCTTAGAGTTCCTCTGTGGACAAAAAATAGGATGTGGGATCACCTGCATGTTCTGTATATGTCTTGGGAATAACCATTGGGATGAGTACTGCTTGATCATCTGTCTGAAAGAATCTTGCTCAAAAATATCTAGAGCACCAGTTTAATTGACTGGCTTCTAAGATCAGTTTTATGGTTTAAAACATTGTTACAATATACAGATATTAAGATAAAGTACAGACAATAAGAATAAGAAAAGGCAGTCTTAAAAACATCAAGAGATAATAAGCAAGTTGCTTTAGAATGCCCAAATTTGCATTGTCTACAAAAGGTCCCAGATTCAAACTATGTCATCTCAAAATAGGATTAAAATTAAAGTTTTTGCCAGAAACCCTGGAGAATAACTGCTGGTCAGGCACTGATTTGATTAGATATGTAGTAAAGCAATATTAGAGAGGATCCTTCACATAGAGGCTATTAATTGTTGAGTGCCTTTTAAAGTTCTCAATCAGATTTGACAGAGATATTAAGACAGTTTTTCAGAAAGAATGTAAAAACAAACAGGAGAGAGATGAAGAGAGAGAAGGAAAGAAATACATATATTCACACAAACATCTAGAAAGGAAATGAATGACTAGGGACATGATATTATAACATTATGGAGGGTGTGAGTAAAATGGATACGGAGAAGCCATTTTCTCCTTTCCGAAATACTAGAAGCAGAAGTCACTCAATGAAATTAAATCTTGGAGGAATCAGGACAGAAAAAAAGTTTTTTTTTTTCAACAGCAGATAATTAAGTTTTTGGAATTTGCGATGCTGGCTACCAGCTTGAGTAAGTATAGAAAAAGGTTGGACCAATTCATGGCAGTCCGGTGGATCAATGCTGGAAGAGTAGTGAGTTATCCGTGTAGTTGTTTAGCCACTTTGCAAATAAATAGACCAGGGATCCCACCCATCATGGTATCAGTTATATTTCTTATGTATTTGCATTACTATACACGTACATGCAGCCATACATGTATTGAAAAAGAATTGGGCGTAGTTCTAAGAGAAGTGATTTTTTTTTCATGGTGCCTACATTTATGTCTTTAGGCATTAGAGATTAAAGAGGTCTTGCAGGTTTTCATATCAAAAACCTAAAGAGCGTATTTGCCAGAAATGCAAGTAACATGAATGGACTTACTACAGGTAATGATCACTCTTTCAACTCATTTCCAATACCTATACAACAACAATACCAAACAAATATCTCTTTGGTTTCAAGCTGAAACAAGATGTGGATATTTTCTCCATGTTTTATCAGTGGCAAACACTGCCTCCTAGTGGCAGGCTTCATAATAAAAATAGTTACATTTCTTTTCTCCCCCTCTTCCTCAAAATTTGCTGTTAGTAACAAATTTCCTATTACTGAACTTTACTCAGTTAAAAAAAAAAAACCTAACTGACTCAAGGAAACTAAGTCAGACAGAAGCTCACTGTATAAATAATTCTCTTTTCATTTTAAGTGCTGTACCATCAACTTTAATTGTGTTTGCCACCATTTGTCCCCTATTTCATGTTTGCCCATATGGTTCATGTGTGAATGCCTCATGGATTTCAGAAAAGAGACTGTTTAGCTCTTTCTCAATTTGTTCCCCTAAAAATAACAACTTTTCATTCATCAGATGGACTATTTTCCTCCTGCGTGGTAAGGTAAGGAAATTAAGAACATTAGTTTTCATTTGCCAAAAAAACAAAGGGGTTTGTGGGCTGACAGAGGCTGGTTGGAAAATTATAAGGTTACTCTGAGCTGAAAGGCTGAAGGCTGGGGAACAATAGGCTTCCCCAAAGCAATTGTTTTGTTCTCACACAGACTGGGGAGCAAGCGAAAACACCAGATGACTAAAGATAGTGTGCTTCAGACTAGGCCTTGATTCTACATTCAGTCCTGACTGTAACATATACTAAATAATACCCTGCCATACAGCTTCTTTTGAAAAGGTTGTTGAGGAAATGCAGGATCCATGGCTTGCATATCTGGACATTCATCCACAGTTGTTTTATGGTAACCAATCACAACACCAATGTGGTCAAGCAATGTATGATATCTATTTCACAGATACATAATTCTTTGCTTATACATCTTGACTTAATCTTTCCCCGTGCCAAGAATATTGATCAACCAGCCACTACAGAGTCATACTGTAAAATTGCAAGCCATATTTCTGCAGCCTAACAGATGGCAAAGCTTCTTTGATCAACCATCCCTGAGCCTTAACTGTGGTCTGTTGTGCTAATGCATTGTTGCATTTCTGTGCTGGACCTGCCAGGATTCCAAGAGCTGTCAGCCTTCTGTGAAAGCTGACCAGTCAGGTAAGTTGATTGTGATTCAAAACTTTCTTTCCCGGGGAAAAGTTTAATTCTCTCAATATATGTATGTATTTATACAATTTTAAAGGTCATCTGATCGCAGAACAACTGTGAGTGGCTTATGTCAAGGAGGAGAGGAAAAGAAAGGAAAGGAAAGGGGGAGGGGAGGAGAGGAGAGGAGAGAAAAGAAAAGAAGAGAAAAGAAAAGAAAAGAAAAGAAAAGAAGAGAAAAGAAAAGAAAAGAAAAGAAAAGAAAAGAAAAGAAATGGAACTCCTATTCATCCAGACAAATGTACTCCCTACAAGAGAAAAAAAACAAGAAAGTATCCTACACTAAGGCTTTATGAATGCAAAGGAAAGAATGAAATGAATGAATAGGTGCCAGGTTATCATTTAAAAGAGGCCCAAATGTTTCTTTTTATAATTAAACTGATGACAAAGCTACAATGTGCCAGTCTCTGTCTCTGTCCATTGTATCTCACTGTGCCAGCCTCTTTCTGTTATCTCTGCTAAGTAGCAGACTAACATACAGCATTTCTACTAAATGACAATCCTGAAGCAAGAGGTTTAGGATATGCTTTTTTGTTGGGGACCCTATTCAACCTGGAACCTTACTGCAACCAGTAGGAGAGATCCCGTTGGAATATCTGGAAATCCACCACAGGTATAGGGGATAAATCCATATAGATTGTATATGAATGCAAAGTTACATAAGTTTTCATTCTCAAACTAATACATAAACTTAAATCTAGTTAACTTTCACAGTCACAGCTTTCCAATTTTTCTTAAAGTTATAAATAAGTAAATCCAAATGTTGCAGTCGGGAATGGGTTAGGAATGTGAAGTTCCACAGAATATTTCTAGTACTGAAATTTAATTTAATTTTCAGTCACATAAAAATTGAAGTTAGTAAGTGATATACAAAATGTGATGTATAAAGCAAAGCAAACAGCTCATTTGCCTTTTCTGGAAAATCCACTCAAGTTGGCAGTTGGCAGTGGAAATGTAAAAGTGAACTTACTGGGCAAATATGCCTATACAAAGCACTTTCCTCTAGGCTCTATCTCTTGTAGGAGTAAGTAAAATTTCTGACAGTGGGAACAATTAATCAGTTAGTACTTCTCCTGGAGTTGTGGGTGCTCCATTAGTGGAGGTGGACAACCATCTGACTGTATTTGTATAATGTCTCCTGCCTTGAGCAAGGGTTGGTCTAGAAGACCTCTAAGATCCCTTCTAGCCCTATGATTTTATATTCTATCTTCCAATTTTCAGCAAAAAATGCTATTTGAGAAACTGGGTTCACTTAATGACGATTACATTCACTGTCCTGTTTGCTTAATGACCATGGCATTCACTTAAGAACTACCTCAAAAAGTTCCTAAAATTAGGCATGGTCACCCACTTAATAACCACTATGACTTACAACCCTAGTTCTAGGTTCAATTATAGTTGTATGTCAGCTATATTATTACTGTGGTGAGCTGCCCACAAACGTCTGAAAATGTCTTAGGAGGAGGAAGAATCTGGCTCCGTTCCTTCAGGTCTTTGGGAGACCAATTTTAAATGTGCCTCAATTTTTATTCATTTGAATTCATCTTTTGTTTGGTCTAAACACCTATGGCATGCAACTTTGACAACAGTGGTTGAATAATACTTTATAGAGAAATAAAATCATGTATTTCGTTATTTTACATTTTTCTTATTGCATTTTTCCTTCATTAAATTTGCGGAAAGTTCCTTTGTCTGATTTGAAACGATCAAAACAACAAGACATTATTCAATTGACCCCCATCTATTTATGGAATCACTGTAGAAAAGCAGTATAGATAGCATAAAAAAATATTGAGGAAACCGTGTGCCTTATTTATTACAATGAAAATTTAAAACCAACACAATTTTTACTCCTGAAATAAAAATCTTCCATACTGAAGAAACATCAGGAGTAAAGTAGGGTTTATATATAATGAGAATTGGCATGAAATTATGCCATAGACATACCATTTGCAGGCTGAATTCTTGGACAGCACTCCGAGACACAACACCCTAACAGAGACTAGCAGTGATAACAGCTGTAGAGCCCACTTTTAACAAGGTGGCTAACATTTTCCATATTAATCTTCCACAATGACCCAGCATGATGAGGCAGTCCGCAGATTCACCTCCAGGCTTTTCATGAAGAATTTGCCTTCCAGTCTCTCTTACTTTAATTTCAGGTAATCTTACAGAAGGATGCACCACTGTTAATGGCTGCATACAAAAGTACACTTTATCAATAAGTCCTTCAGATTTAGGTCTACCAAAAAGTGTTTTGTTCTTGAATCTTACATGCATCCCCTTGAAGACAACAGAGTCATTTTGCTCTAATGGGTCCCTTTATGATCATTCCACACTGATTTCTACTGTGGCTTGAAGAGTATCAATGCAGTACCAACAGTTCATTCTCCACAACCTTCTACATGTCCAATATGTGTTTGATGAGTCTACAGCTTTTTTGTAACCATCATATTTCAACCAAGATTAATTCACATTATTTCAAAGCAAAGCCAGGTTTACCATCAATAGCAATAGCATTTAAGACTTATATACTGCTTTATAGTGCTTTACAGCCTTCTCTAAGCAGTTTTGCAGAGTCAGCATATTGCCCCCCAAAATCTGGGTCCTCATTTTACCCACCTCGGAAGGATGGAAGGCTGAGTCAACCTTGAGCGTGGTGGGATTTGAACTGCCAAATTGCAGGCAGTCAATAGTCAGCAGAAGTGGCCTGTAGTACAGCACTCTAAACACTGCGCCACTGAGGCTCTCAAGACTATCACCTGC
The DNA here is from genome assembly GCF_964273705.1 of Natrix helvetica. NCBI lineage: Eukaryota > Metazoa > Chordata > Lepidosauria > Squamata > Natricidae > Natrix > Natrix helvetica. The sequence continues at coordinate 43,742,562 of NC_138548.1, forward strand.
AGTTAGTCTTCCTTTGAAGTCTGCCTCTGTAACAGATTTTTTGCATACATACATTCCTCATGTAGAAGTACAAAAACAAAATGTATGCCATCATTCAGGGATAATTGTGCAGACACAAAATGGAGGAGACCCTTGAGATTATGGGGCATCAACTGGAATGTTTGTTTACAATGACATATAGCTGCAATTGTACTGTATAGATGGTAGAATAAATAGTAATAATGTCCCAAAACTGTGCCAAGGTTCTGAAAGTATTCATTCTTTACAAAAAAAAAAAAGGCGTCTGATTCTCTATTGTAGATGAGGGCAATTAGAAATTATTTTCAGCCTATTTGAGTTCAATGTATTATTGTGGGCAGCAATTGTGTTTATTTATTTCTTTATTTATTTAAAAGATTTATATGGCCGCCCATCTTAAAACAACTCCGGGTGGCTCACAACAACAGTAAACCAATAACTATAAAACAGCCATAAAACAGTAAAGCGATAAAACAATATTTCTTCATAACTCTGCAAACTCCCTGTCTCCTTAGGCTTTTGGAGCGAAGGAAAAAATTAAAACATCGGAGGAAACAACAGCCCAACAGCTTTTTAAGTAGTTTATCAAAGAGCCTGTCAAGAACTTTCTTGAAGTTGAAGTGTTCTACTCCATTTGAAAGCAAACAAACAAATATAGGGCATCTCGCAGCCTGAGATCAGACTCCACCTTTGCAATGCCAAGTAACTTTGGATTCAAGACTTTCCTGTTCCAAAGATTTGGCATCTTAATCCAAATCTCCAACACTGTATGTTTGTAAGAAGATGTTGGATATACTTTTGTCTGAAGCAATGTAGAGTTTCCTACCTAAGCAGGAGGTTAGACTAGAAGACCTTCAAGGTCCCTTCCAGTTCTGTTATTCTATTCTATTCTATTTTCTATTCTATTCTAATGGTAAATAGGGAAATGGGAATAGCCCCACTGAGAATGGGGAAGCCATGTATAATATAGGGATCCTCCTGGACTCACAGTTCTTACTTAAGTAGGAAGTGGCAACTGTAACTAAGAGGGCCTTATTTCATGCACTAATTGTGACCATACATGGAGATATTTCTCTCAGTACCTCACATGTTAGCCATCTCCCATTTGCACGGCTGCAAATATTCTGTACCTGGGGCTGCCTTGAAAAATCACAATGCAAATCCAAAATTCAGCAGCACAGGTAGCTTTGATGTTCTTGAGTTAATTTATATAAGGTCACTATTTCATAAGCTGTATAGCTGCCAGTTGCTTCTGGGTATAATTCACAATAACAATAGCACTTAGACTTATATACTGCTTTATAGTGCTTTATAGCTCTCTCTAAACAGTTTACAGAATCAGCATATTGCCTGCCTCCAACAATTTGGATCCTCATTTTACCCACCTCAGAAGGATGGAACCCTTGAGCCTAGTGAGATTTGAACTGTCAAATTGCAGGCAGGCAGCAGAAGTAGCCTGCAGTACTGCACTCTAACCAGAGGTGGGTTACTCCAGGTTCAGCCTGGCTCGGGCGAACCAGTAGTAGCAGTGGCAGGAGGCTCCACCCATCCACCCAGACGCTTCTGCACATGCACAGAAGCATTGCATATGTGAGCACGCCCAAACCAGTAGTAAAAAAAACCACCGGCTCTAACCATTGCACCACCTTTGGCACAATGCTGGTGGCCACCATGAAAGCCTTCCATGGTTCCCTCTTAGCTCCCTAAAATCCCAACTCTGCTGTGTTTCATGAGATTTATCTTCCAACTGGCCCAAGGGAAAGTAAGTGGTAGTTCTGCTCCCTATCTGTAATGGATTTACTGTTTCTTCTTTGGGATTTCTTGCATTATTTTAATTGCTGTATACTGCCTAGATTTATGAGAGTTGGAATGGTAGGGCTTAATGGATAAATAACTAAATAAATAAAAGGAAATTTTAAGTCTGTGTCAATAACCACCACAGCCCTTCCCCACAGCCCTTGATAGAGGTGGTCAAAGAAAAAAAGCACACATACTGTCTTTTTTTGCAAGCACTGCAAGTAAAAGTAGAAAAATAAGAAAAGGAAAGTCAGTACTTCATTCATTCGGATGCCATTGGGTCCTGGAAGCTCTGGCTGGCTTAACTATCAAGAACAGCATCATATAAAAAGCAACCCCATTAAAAACAGTGAACTAATCCATAATATAAATGCAATTGGCAATTTCAAAATCATAAACCAACAAACAAAATTAAACATCATGCACCCACTAAATTACAGCCTACCTCCCCTTTGTGTTAAATATAATTCCTGGTCTTAACTGCTCTCCTGAAACCCAGAATGGAAGGACCAGACCAAATCTCCATGGGAAAGGAATTCCAAAATATGGAGACAAAGTATGTCAAGTGATAATCTTACATAGGTAGGTTAAGTGAGAGCTTGTCCAATTCAATCTGATTGGATGGGTGAATGAATACGGGAAATGGTAGCCTCTGGAGCCAAGAAAGATCTTAAAGGTGGCAACCAGACCCTTGAATTGCATCCAGAAGCTGACTGACTGGCAATCCATGCAGCACCTGAAATAGTATGGTCACCCAAGTTATATTGGGATGCACCCAGCACTGCCCAGGCTCCCACATTTGGTACTAGTTGTAGCCTATATATGCTTTCCAATCTAAGTGGGAAGTGACTGAGTGATTATGAATGATTGTGAGCAGACTCTCTAGCTTTAGATAGACAAATGAACAAAAGAACTTCGGAGGAGTATATGTAGCATTTATGGATCTTCCATAAAATGCTATGGGAACATCAGGGACAGTTTACGATGAAACAAAAATACAAGAACTGAGCTTGTTTTATTCAAGTAAGTTACTGGAACAAGTAAATTACCAGAAACTATCAAGATGCTGTATTGAAAGCAAAACTGGACCAATGCCCAGAAATTAAAGCATAACATTCTGATAGTGCAGCTAACTGCTCCCTGTTACTCTGTGATTCAATATTTACCTGGATAAGCCTTGCTTTTCATAGATTTCCAACTTAATTAAAGGTTTAGGAGCAATTCAATTTTATTCCTTTGTTTTCCTGCTGAGTCCCAATCCAGAGCTCCCTCCCTCATCTCCAGTCTCTGCTTTTTCTTTTCCAGCTATTTCTTCCAGTGATCTTTGCTAATCTCTCACATATCTTCCCTTTTAATTATGTAAGCTACACTGAGTTGTTTTGGGGTTGAGTTGCTTCTAAATCTAAGAAATTAAGAAATCTCACAGGAAAAAAAGCCAACACAGTTCTAGGCTGCATCAACAGAGGGATAGAATCAAGATCACGTGAAGTGTTAATACCACTTTATAATGCCTTGGTAAGGCCACATTTGGAATACTGCATTCAGTTTTGGTCACCACGATGTAAAAAAGATGTGGAAACTCTAGAAAGAGTGCAGAGAAGAGCAACAAAGATGATTAGGGGACTGGAGACTAAAACATATGAAGAATGGTTGCAGGAACTGGGTATGTCTAGTTTAATAGAAAGAAGGGCTAGGGGAGACATGATAGCAGTGTTCCAATATCTCAGGGTTTGCCACAAAGAAGAGGGAGTCCAACTATTTTCCAAGGCACCTGAGGGTAGAACAAGAAGCAATGGGTGGAAACTAATCAAGGGGAGAAGCAACTTAGAACTGAGGAGAAACTTCCTGACAGTTAGAACAATTAATCAGTGGAACAGCTTGCCTCCAGAAGCTGTGAATGCCCCAACACTGGAAGTCTTTAAGAAGATGTTGGATAGCCATTTGTCTGAAACAGTATAGGGTTTCCTGCCTAGGCAGGGGGTTGGACTAGAAGACCTCCAAGGTGCCTTCCAACTCTTCTATTGTATTGTATTGAAATCTTTTCAAACAAAAAAGTTAGCAGCTGGGTGGAGGCTCCTTTTGGACATGTTCTCCCTTCTTTGTTGTTGTTAGTAGCAAAGTTGTGTCTGACCCATCGCGACCCCATGGACAATGTTCCTCCAGGCCTTCCTGTCTTCTACCATCCTCTGGAATCCATTTAAGCTCACAGCTACTGCTTCAGTGACTCCATCCAGCCACCTCATTCTCTGCCGTCCCCTTCTTCTTTTGCCCTCAATCGTTCCCAGCATTAGGCTCTTCTCCAGTCAGTCCTTCCTTCTCATTAGGTGGTCAAAGTATTTGAGTTTCATCTTCAGGACCTGGCCTTCTAAAGAACAGTCAGGGTTGATCTCCTCTAGGATTGACCAGTTTGATTGCCTTGCAGTCCAAGGGACTCTCCCTTCTTAAGGCTAGTCCAAAATAGTTAAATTTTTGTTCCCTACAACCAAAAGGAAGGGTTCTTGGGATATTTCCCTGGTTTCTGTATTACTTTTCTGCTGAAATGGGCATGATTGTATAGCATTTGGAAGGGAGACCTACTTGCTGCCAGTTTTGTCTATGATAACGAATTCAGGAGAGTTATTCATGTACTGGATTTGCAGGATTACCTAATTGTCAAATGACTCAAGACAGTGTACAAGATGAGTTAAAACCAGGCTGAAATAATACGGGGGGGGGTGTAAAAAGATCACACAGGGAGTACAAAATTAAAATGGTCATATCAGTGGGTTTGCAAACTCCATGGCTCAGAAATGTATCTATATGCCCTTCCAAAAATGCAGTTTGGTTGGAATCATGCGTATCTCAAAAACAACGCTACTGTACCAGAGGACAGAAGGGGGTGACAGGGAAGACACAATTCCAGGATCCCATAAAGTGATATTCTTTCAGGGCATGCTGATCCTAATGAATGCTGGTGGATATTATGGAACAGGCAGAGACAATTGGAGAGGGATGGTCCCCAAAATAACCAGCCCTTAAACCAAAAAGGACTTTAAAGATGACCATCAAAACCTTGAATTCCACCAAGAAGCCAATGGGAAATCCATATGGCTCACATAGTAGTGGTGTTTCAGGTTCACCCATAATTACTCATGCCACCACATGCTGGACCAGATGTAGCTTCTGAGAGATATACTAGAGTAGCCTCGTGTAGAACACATTGCAATAGTACAGATGAGAGGTGAATGAGGTACGAGTGACTCAGTCTCCTGATTCAGAAGTTGCTGCAGATGATAACTTTTTTAAAAAGTTAGCCACAACTGCCATATGCTCTTCAAGCAGGGGTCATAAACCTTGGGAGGACCCCCAAAGGGCACACCAACATGGTCAAGGTGTACTCTATCCAGAACCAAAGTGAGATGATGACAGACTTTTGGCAGCGTGACTAGTATTATGAAATAAACTCAGGAGCAAAACACAGCACACAGAGCCCTCAGACAATTAACTATGGTTTATATACAGAAATATATACAGACATACACGGGGTAAATAAAATCCCTTACCATTCACATGCTGTATGGGTACCTAGGTACTCCCATGTTACACCCCTTTTAGGTGGCCTGCACTGGTTGCCGGTTGTTTTCCGGGTGCAATTCAAGGTACTAATTATGACCTTTAAAGCGCTCCATGGCTTAGGCCCAGGGTACCTGCGAGACCACCTACTGCCACCAGTAGCCTCCCACCATCCAGTACGATCCCACAGAGTTGGCCTCCTCAGGGTGCCGTCGGCCAGGCAGTATCAGCTGGTGACCCCCAGGGGGAGAGCCTTCTCTGTGGGAGCGCCTTCCCTCTGGAATGAGCTGCCCACGGAGCTTCGCATAATCCTTGACCTCCGGTCCTTCCGATATGCCCTAAAAAGTTGGTTTTTCCAGCAAGCCGGCCTGGCCTGTTAATTTTAACTCATTTTTTTAAATGTTATTGTCCTATTAATTGGGTTTGTTTTTTGGATATGTATCTAATTTCTTTTTAACTTTCGTGATATGTGTTTTTTAATGTTGTATATCACCCTGAGTCCTTTGGGAGAAGGGCGGCATAAAATAAAACATAAGACATAAGACCATTCAGCTCAGACACAAGTAGAGAAATGAAATGCACGATGAGAGAGAGAAACACCCTCTAATAGGCATCTATATATAGACTTGTATGGCCCTCCCATCAAAGACTTAAAAGGGTTATACCATAACTGCAATGAATCAGCCTCATTGCATCAGCCTTGCCTTACATTGCATCAGTTTGCTGATTACAGCTTACAACCTTTCATCAGCTGGCAGCTATTAAATCCTCAGTACCTTGATATCTATGAGTGTCTTATCCATTCAATACATAAGTGAACTACTTCAATTCCATCTGATTCAATTCACAGTTTAAAAGCAGGTTTCCAATTCACAAATTAGTTCTGATTTAGGGTGACAGGGTGAGCCAATAAAATCTTTTAAATCAAAGCACTTGTTCAAAGTTCTGAAAAGTCCAATTCTAGAACTCCTGTTAACCCTTCAATGGTTATGATAGAAACAGAAATCTCCTTACATGGGCAGGAGGGGAAGGGGGAGGAAAGGCAATTTCTGTTCTACCAGATTAGGGGGAAAAAAGGTTAAGAATTCCAAAGAAAATCTTAGCACAGAATTAAAATTATTTTTTGGTCTGCACATATGACCATCATAGGAGCAGATGTGTGTCCCCTGTAGCTTGCCTGTGCCAAATCAACTCAGAACTGCCAAGGGATACATTAAAGTTATCCTGTTCAAACTGAATTTACTCAAAACTGAAATAGATTTTGTCGCTGTATGTTGTGCTCTCTGGTGCTTGATTGTGGTATATTAGTGTCAGATCTTGTGAGCTAGATAACTGGGGTAGCTCAGCTGTAGCTTTTAGAAAAATCAAACAGCAGAGCCATTTGTGAGAGGGAGTTTGCATTTGGTTGTATATCACTTTGTTATATGAACATAACATTTTTAAGAATGGCAAAATGCCAAGGAATTGGTTTTTATTAAAACTCCAGATAATTGCCTAATGCTGGCATTTGTTTCACGATTCCACAGATTGGTAGTCTTGTCACTCTTTTAAAGGCAGGGTTGTATCAGGCTTGCAGTCTACCTAAAGTGTTGGATGCATGAACATTCACAGCTTTTATTCAGCATTTGGACCGGCTTGATTTTTGCCTTTTGCAGTAGACTACCAAATGTCCTCAAGACACGTAAAAAATATTGAATGACAACTCCATGTCCTGCAATTAAGTCCCTTTTATTATCAACTGCACCAAAGTAATGTCTATTTTCCCCCTCTCAATCGTTTGGTATGAGAAGGAAGCCCCTGCTAGCACTTAGAAGCTAATTTTCACCCTTATTGCCTCTTGCTTATGCAGTTCATACAAACACTCGTTTTGTTCCCTTGAATGACATTCTTCCTTATACCAGGACAGATAAATGGATACATACACAGGAGCATGCACACGTGTGCACACACAGAGACACACACACACAAAATGAACACTGCAGATGAAATTGGGCATCAGAGATATAGTCTGGATTTCTTAACTATCATCCCTGATTGCCCTGTGGTTGAAGAGAAGTGGCCAATTTGAAGTATGAATACAGGCGGGAGCTACATAAATCATGGACTGTATTCAGTGTATGGAAAAGAATTCATTTGGAAAGGGTAAAAATGCAATCATCTGCTTTTTACAGTGGGAGGAAAATGCTGCTATAGATTGGAATATGAATATATATATATATATATATATATATATATATATATATATATATATATATATATATATATATATATGATAGTGTGTCTTGGATTTCCTTGTTCTTTTTTTTAATTGGGCTGGAAGGGGTTACTTCATTATGCAGCAAATTAGAAAATTCATAATTTATCATTGCACCCAGTCGAAATGCCACCCAACTGAGTCGCACCCCTGTGAAAACCATCACATAGTAACAAACTGTCAAAGTCTGCTGCAGCCGACGGGCAAAATTAATATGCAAATGTATGCAAGAAATTAAAAAGCAGAATTACCCAGGCAAATGAGGTAGCTATACTTGAATTGTTAGAATTATGAATAATTACTGCGAATTTTCTGCTCCTAATATAACTTGTTTTTTGATAAACAAAGACTTAATTATCGAGATGCGCTGGAGAATTTCCGTGGCACTCATTAATCTTGCAAAAAAAAAAAGAAAAAGAAAAAAACAACAAGTCCCTGGTGCCCAAACTGTAATGAAGAGCGCGTGCCCTGAATCTTCAGAAAGATCAGAGGCACCAAGACGCCAGGACTAGGGGGGAAATAGACAGTGCCAATGTCCCCTCCTGTACCCTGGAGTGTCATAATATCTTCTACCAACTATCAAAGGGACTTATTTATGCCAGCAACCGATCCATAAGTCCAATTAAGCAGGGGTGAAATGATCAGTTGATGTGCTAGGAAAATGCCATCTAGTGGTGGCTCTTTTTGATCCCAGGGATGCCAACTTGACAAAGGGGGGAGGCTGCAGTATGCAGCTAATGGATGCTGCATGACAGACCATAATACCCAAGAGGGACAATCTTTTAGGGTCCGTCTCAATGGTCCTCCATTAATCTTGGTTCTGCAGTGCTCTGGTGTCCATGGGAACAAGGGCATTATCATAAGCACTGATTTTAACATTTCCCATTAGGGAACGCAGTGCAGGCAGGAGAAGCTTGGGGTGGTAAAGCTGGAAAGAGAAAGAGCATTATTATCTTGCATTATACGAAAGCCAGCTTCACCCTAGAATCAGTGATATATATACATTTCTTCTTTGCTCCACCTCCACCCCTCCAAAATATCACTCAGAAGAACAACAAATGAGCATATCCTGCTAAGTGTGTCACAGAGGGGGCTGATTGTTCATTTCCTCTGTGTGTGTTTTTTTAACAGAGAGAGCAACTGCCTGGCCTTTGAGGATTGTGATAATTCACCACAAGAAAGCAAACAGGAAAATAACCCCATGTACTCTCTCTGTACAGACCAAATCAAACCTGCTGTGAGCTTATTATTACTTAAAAACTGGCATTTAAGTCAAAATGACGGAGGCATTGTCATTATCCCTATTTGCTTCCACGATAAAGCCGAGCAGATGAGAAGGCAAAATTGCAAAACATCTTCTACTGCTTCAGAGGTTACTTCAAGGAGCTTGAGGCAACCTATGTTTTCCAAGGCATTCTCTCAGAATTCAACTCTCCAAATTTCCTGATGCCTTGACAGGACTATTTGGCCGCACAGACAAATTGTCATCTTTTAAATCAGGGAATTAGTTTCCCGTTCCTTCTTCCGCATTTTAGACATGAGACTCTGCAATTCTTTCTCTCCCACCCACCTCCCGCCTTCACTAAGCCTCCAATATATATATATATATATATATATATATATATATATATGTATGTATGTATGTATGTATGTATGTATGTATGTATGTATGTATGTATGTAGATGTAGATGTAGATGTAGATGTAGATGTAGATGTAGATGTAGATGTAGATTTTCATGGGTGTAAGTATGCTGAAGACCCACATACACACACACACACACACACATACACACATACACACTCTGTATATATATATATTCAAATCCCAGTAAGGGTATGGCTAGCTGATGAGAGCTAATTAGCTCGAAATAGATCTATACTAGTCTCCCTTTATTTATTTATCAGTACAAATACAACATACATACATACATACATACATACATACATACATACATACATACATACATATATTTCCCTCCAAGCTTAGATATGCAGGAAACATCAGTCCTTCTGCCTCTTCTTACTTAGGAAAATGTGGGAGATGAGCAGCAAATAAATTTGATAAATAAATAAAAGGAATAAATGGGGGGGAGGTAGAAGCTATGGGCAAAGGGCTGGCTTTTTCAGATTTCTCTTTCCCAGATTTTAATACGGAAGAGGGTTGGGATTTGCTCTCCCTCCCAAAACCTCATTCAGTGCAGGATTACTCTAGAAGTAAGTTCCACCGAGTTCAATAGCATGGCATTCACTTTCTGCAAGATTAATTCATGCCACAGGCATCGCATGATAAGCTGAGACAAATGTTTTTCGTGAGCTCTTAAGAACGATTGGGGAAGCTCATCTAATGATTGCATTTGTATCTTTAAAAAATACTGTTCGGAGAATTCAGAAAAATGCGTCTCCATTTCCATTTTTATTTCTAAGGGATAAAACATACAAGATCACATTTCTCAGCCAAAGCGCTGTCTCGTGACACGGGTGGGGAACAGTATGGAAATGGGTAAGAAAAGTAAGATATAGATATTTTTGGTTTGGTTTCTCTCTTTTAATAAGACCTTAACAAAACATGTGCATTTCTTCACAAATGGGGCAGAAATAAATTGTGGTATATTTATAAAAAATTGAATTGGGTGGGCAGAGGGAGGAGGGATGAAACCCCATTGAAAACACTGAGCTTTTAATGCTTACCTCTTAGACTGGCTTGAATCCTAATTTATTCAACTATATTTGCAGTGCTGAAATCAAGCTCTCTTTTTTTAAGGAAAAAAATAAAGCTTTCCATCTTAATAACTACTTGCAGAAAGCATACTGTGGATTGCTCTATGTTGAGAACAGCTGTATCTGTTGCCTTTTGCCAGGGCAGAAAGCTAAGAATTTTGCTGGGTTCATTTTTTTTAATAAGAACCTGGCAACATTTTAAAATATCTTCACAAATGGGGCAGAAAGAAATTAAGATCTTAAAACTTTGTGGATGAAAGCAAAATTGACAGATGCATTTGATCTCTAGATAGGGCTCTTTTTCTCAAACAATACATATATTCATGTACTTCATTAGTTAAATCAATCACTGGGGTGGATTTTTTTTTAATGCTGTGTATTGGCAACTTTGCATTCTGCTCTTCAATCCCAAAGAGTTTCTCGAGCACCTAACTGTTAAAAAGAAAATAGCAAATCATAAATAATACTAGCATGCACTCCATATTTCTTCTGTCAGTGAAAAGAGCAGAACATAATAGAGTAGATGTCAAAATCACTAGGGTGGTTTATTAATCTCATCAGATTTTACAATACATTCCTTCTTTGGGTACATTACCCCCTTTAAAAAAACACTTTTAATAGCATATATTACTTTAAAAATAATTGTTCGGCATAGTAAAGGTGACATAAATAATTAAAATCTATGACAATCTATGCATAACCTGTGATTTAAAATATTTACTTTCAACTACTGCACTGAAGAATAGGGAAGTGCAAAGCTTCAAAAGAGGGCATCAGTTTGATGACGCTTTGATCAAATCATTCATTCAAGCAGATTTTGCACTGAAGCGGATACTCCTGCTTGTAAGTAACCACCCTGAATCAGGTGGCTTTGAAGCACTTTGTAATCTTTGAAGCATCTTGCAGATTTGAAGGATTTATATTGCTTCTGGAGTTGCTTCGGACAATATAGAATGCTGCAATTTAGATTTCATATAAAAGGATGCAGGGTGAGAGGTGTTGACTGACATGAATACCACAGCTAATCAGTTTAATCCTCATTAAATGTTTTTTTTCCTAGCAGAGTTCTTTTGGAGTGACAAGGCTAACCTTGCTTCCAGTTACCGTCATCTTCTCAGTTTTCAGCCTCTTAAATCTACTGTTACAAACTTTAACCTTGCTCTTTCTTAAGCTAATGGGATCTTACATTTTTTGTGACGTTCCTTCAACATATCTGGGGGCTCAGCTGAGCATTCAGCACCGAATATGGGCTTGAGGCTGACCTTACCTATTTTAAAAAACAGTGCATTGATTTTTGAAATGAAATCAAAGAGAAGGAAAAAAAAGAGGGAAAGAAAAAAAGAGATTTTTAAAAAAAAAATGGAAAAGAGGTTTACAGGCGTAATAACATTTGCAGTAGAGCTTTTAAATAGCCGGCATCTTTCTCTGTGGCTTGGCTCTATTAGTAGCACTGTATCTCACAGAGGCATCCTGCTGCTCCTCTTCCTGCTACCTCTGCCAGCTTGCTAACATCAAATGTTTCCAGTTAAGTCACAACTCTCACAGAACTTGGGTCCTGCCAGTAGTGAAGGGTTCTTTTGTAGGAAGGGCCAGTGCCAACTAGCTGTGCCAATATCCCTGGCATCTTAGAAATTAGATTCTTAGACTCTAGAAAGAGTGCAGAGAAGAGCAACAAAGATGATTAAGGGACTGGAGACTAAAACATATGAAGAACGGTTGCAGGACCTGGGTATGTTTAGCTTAAGAGAAAGAAGGACTAGGGGAGACATGATAGCAGTGTTCCAATATCTCAGGGGTTGCCACAAAGAAGAGGGAGTCAAACTATTCTCCAAGGCACCTAAGGGTAGAACAAGAAGCAATGGGTGGAAACTAATCAAGGAGAGCAGCAACTTAGAACTGAGGAGAAACTTCCTGACAGAACAATTAATCAGTGGAACAGCTTGCCTCCAGAAGTTGTGAATGCCCCAACACTGGAAGTCTTTAAGAAGATGTTGGACAGCCATCTGTCTGAAATGGTATAGGGGTTTGCTGCCTAGGCAGGGGGTTGGACTAGAAGACCTCCAAGGTCCCTTCCAACTCTGCTATTGTATTGTATTGTATTGTATTGTATTGTATTGTATTGTATTGTATTGTATTGTATTGTATTGTATTGTATTGTATTGTATTGTATTGTAATATTAATGATCAGAGGCAAAAAAAATATATCCATAATTGGTGGCCATTTGTTAGCATCCAGGGCATACCAGAAAAGCAAATAGAAAGTTAAAAATTTCTTCCTTCCTTCCTTCCTTCCTTCCTTCCTTCCTTCCTTCCTTCCTTCCTTCCACTGGAGTAATACACTTTGTCTGTAGGTTCAACAAACTTTTCTACAGGCTGTTCATTAGCTTAAAAACTGCATTTTTCTTTCTCCTTCCCTGTTCTCTTTGCCCTAAAATATATGTATAGGTATATATGTACTATATATGTATAACCCTGGAAATGATTAAACTGAAAATTAGCAGGGTAACTGTCCTATAGAGAGTCGGCCAATCATATTATTTTCATTCCATTCTGGCAGAAAATAAAATTGCTTCTGATATGTTGCCATTTCCTCATTATAGTCTATGGTTGATTTTTTTTTTCAAATCAAATCTTGAATATATTCTAAGTCAGATGGCCCTCAGTATCTTAAACCCGTTATCTAAAATAAATCATATTTCAATTGCCAATTGAATATTTTTTTTTTAAATGTGCTTGTCTTGCTAATTTGAAATTATCTTGGGGAAATAAGTACACTTTGAAAAGTTAAATCAAATATATATGTTAGTTTGTACACTTTGCAATTTCACTTCCTTTTTCTTCCAGTTTCTGGATAGTCTTTCCTTTTCTGGGAGTCATTTGGAATTGAGTAGCATGTACATGTAAAATTTATCATTGGTCAGTCAGCCAGATGTTCAGACTGAATCTGGCTTTTTAATCCACCTTTTGAGTCCTTACCAAAGACCTGAGATAGGCAGATGTTGTTTCATAGTGTTAAAGGTATTGTCGCAGAATGTAAGTTGTTCCAAGTAAAGTTGCATTTGAAATTAACTGATAATGATTGTGTCAATGCTGATAGTGTTCAACTGGTGCTCCTTTTTTTCCAGTTTGCATCCACGAGACCTATTACTATCAGTGCTATCCTTGTTTTCCTTTGACACCATTGTTCTACTTCTATTTGCATGTCCTTGTATTTTGTGAGTTTCTCCCATTCTTTCTTTTCTACTTTGTTGTCTCCGGGTACTGCCACAACCATACTTGTATGTCTTTCTTGCCGACAATTGTTAAGTCTGGGCTATTGTGTAACAAATGCCAGTCAGTTTGAATTTCAAAGTCCAAGACCACTTTGGCTTTTCATTTTCTGTTGCTTTGTCTACTTTGTGGTCCCGTGGATTCTTCTTGCAAGAAAATGGAATTTCTTGCGCATATTTCAGTGCACCATTATTGCTACTTCGTTATGCATTGTTTGTAATCAGTTTATGTGGTCTTCTTGTAGCACCTAACCAGGCGGTCCGTGGTTTCTTCAGCTTCTGTGCAGACATGGCATTTTCTGTCCTTTGCTGTCTTCTTGATTCTGGCTTTCTTTGTACTTGTTCTTAAGGATTGGTCTTGTGCAGCCAGAATTAGCTCCTCTGTATCTTTCTCTTTCTCCAGGTCCTGTTATTATCTGCTTTCCTTGCTTTTTTAATGTACTATCCATACAATACTTTCCCTTGCCATGTCTCTTTTATGTTATTCATTTGATGTTTCTTGTCGGCCAGTTTGGCCAGTATGTCTTGGTATACTAGTTTCAATACATCTTTTTCACTGCCTTTCAGATATTCTTCCAATGCCCCTTTTTTCAACTTTCCGGCATATTTGCAATATCCAAAAAGAGAGCAAAAGGTTTAAAGTGCACCAATGCTAATGTGTCTGAGCACTTGCTATTCTTGAAATAATTAATTTAAATCTCAGAACAGTGCATCCAGCTATAGTGAGGGAGGCTGGGACCTGTGCAGCTGCTTCCTCGCCTAAGGGCTGTATTGGTGGACCAGTTCAAGGCTCCAGGTTCTCCTTTATTATAGTTCTTTGTCTTTCAGCCAACAGACTTTTTAAATGTACTGTCCTCTAATGGCCCTAATGCACTATCCTGCCTTATACATCTACTAACACACTAGAATCAAGGACCCATTTGAGGCTTGCTGTTTACCTAATGTGCACCTGCCCTTCTGCCTCCTGGAGATTTCCCTGTATCAGTATCAGTGCGCAATTGTTTTGGCTCCAAGGGCTGCATGGATTCTGGGTCATTGGTTGAGGAGATTCGGACACATGTAAACCTATTTGCTCATTATTTATTTGATTTCTGCATTTTCTCTTCTCTCCCTCTTTCTCTCTCTCACACACATACACATACAAACACATAAATGATCTACAGTGAAGGTGGAGAGGGGATCTCCACTGTAGATCACTGATTTCCTGAAACCATTAGCAGAGAGAAAACAGGGAGTGGTCCCTGCCAGCCAGGTAATGATTTGGATTTGTTGCCCAGTGGAAAAAAGTAGCCAGGACTCTGAAGGACTTTGCAGGTTTCACTGTTAATTTTATTTATTATTTATTTATTTTAAAAAATTATGCCACCCATCTCTCCTGTAAGGTGACTCTTAATACATTTGCCTTTAAGACATTGACCAAATTTCAGGAAACACTGCATTTTTAAAAAGCCATTCTCCTAAATCAGGCGTGTCAAGCTTGATTTCATTGAGGGCCACATCAAAGTTGTCTTTTACCTTGGGGGTTCATGGTGGACCTGGCCAGGGTGAGTGTGGCCAGCTACACATCACTCATGTCGGGGATGCCTGTAGCAGCCCAAGTACTCTGCCAGAGGAAATGGGCTTCTGGACTCCATTTATAGCTGCAAAGGCCTCCTGCAACCTCTGCAAGCAAAAAAGGAGGTGGGAAGCACTGCCCACAGTCCTCCTGATCTCCATTTTTGCTGGCAGAAGTACCATGGACCAGTCCTTCGCTGTTTCCAGGGTGGCCCTGTGGCCAGATCTAAGTACCCCCGGTCCAGATCCAGCTTATGGGCCTTGAGTTTGACACTCCTGCCCTAAATCTTTCCAAAGGATCCAGCTAAGAATAGAGTTATACCTGAAAG
The DNA here is from genome assembly GCF_964273705.1 of Natrix helvetica. Taxonomy (NCBI): domain Eukaryota; kingdom Metazoa; phylum Chordata; class Lepidosauria; order Squamata; family Natricidae; genus Natrix; species Natrix helvetica. The sequence goes on from NC_138548.1 coordinate 43,758,054, forward strand.
AATAAGCAAAAAAATTGATTCATATTTATAAGTGTCTGGAAAATGTAAAACACTGAAAGTTGCGTGTTGTTGCTGTTGTTTCATTTTTTATTCAAGAAATGGTGCAGTGAAGATTTACAAGCACCTGTCAGATGTTCCGATCATTTTATTATATCTTTTTTTCTGACTTACTATGAAATGCCTCTCTATTAATGGCCACCACTTTTCCTGTATCTGTTTCATGTATAATCAGTATTTACATATCTGTTTATACAAAAGGACAGTCAGCTGTTAGGAGGGTTGCCAATGGCCCAGGTTTAAAAAAAAGGAAAAGAAACAAAACTCTTGGCAAGTTGGTAGAAATTTTGTTAGTGAATCTAGAAATAAGGAGAAATGTGTTATTTTTCCTTCCTCCAATTCCACTGCTTTGGGGGGGGGGGAGTTTTTCCTTTAAGATTAGAGTACATCCTAAATATAATATGTATATTTGAGAGCCACCTGACTGAAAGAGTCAGTGTGATATAGTATTCTTTTATTTTACTGGATTTGAAAGATTGTTTCCTAGCTTCCAGAAAGGCAAGTGATCCCAGATTGCATTACGTTCGGTGGCAAATAATTGCACCTTCTCCCAGCCTTTACAGAAAAGAAGCATTTTCCCCTGTTCTTTAATTTTTAGCTTGAAGTAATTTAAAATACTGCATAGATATCTTAGAACATTATGACAGAAGTTTAGCATATACCTAGCAGATCTCTGTATTGCTAAAACGTAGAACTCCTATTTATCTAACTTTATTTTTAAAATTACAGTTTTAGACCAGAGACCAGCACAAATAAAAATGCTTAGTAAATATACAATTTAAATTCCAGTATAAAATAATAAATAATAACTAAAACCTATAATAAAACCCACTCTGTCAATCATACATGGTCTAACTATACTAAAATTACAATCCATAAACTATGTGGCCAGTTGTAGGTCCAACGCTAAAAGGGAAAAGACTAAGCAGTGCAAAGGGTTTGCCACAATTGTTATATAGCGTAACTATGATGTGTTTGCGATGAATCCCCAGTTCTGCTGTGCAGAATCTGACCACCTGCATTGTAGTTATGGACTGTTCATCTTTAAACAGCCACTGAAGATAGGTATCTATCTAAATGTGCAAAATTTGATGTCAGTTTTCTGCCTTTTTCAGTCAAATGAAATTGACATTTGCCTGGATTCCAACTGATGATTCTGACAGATTTTTAAAAATCTTCTATCTATCTGCATAACCCAGGGGTGTCAAGCTCAAGGCCCGTGGGCCAGATCCGGCCTGCAGGGTACTTAGAACTGGCCCATGGTGCCTCTGCACCAAAACATGGCACTCTTGAGCTTCATTTTTGGCTGCAACAGCCTCCTGCAGTGCTCCACCAGCTAAAATGGAGCTTGGGAGGACTACATGCAGCCCTCCCGAGCTCCCCTCCTGGGAGCTGGGGAGGACAAAAACTGTTTTTCTTACTGGGTAGTTTGCAGGCGCTCCCTTAGCTATGGCAAGGCTGCACCACCAGCCTGTTAAAACTTTTCACCACTGTTTTGGTGGGCGTGGCTTGGTGAGGAGGTCATGTGACTCTAAGTAGCCACACCCACCGAACCGGTAGTAAAAAAAAATTGGAGCCCACACATGTTGGGAAGGTGTCCCCAACACGAGTAATGCCGAGCTGGCCACACCCACTCCAGCCACAGTCACCTGGTCCTGAGGTAAAACATAATCCTGATGCAGCCCTCAATGAAATCAAGTTTGACATCCCTGGCATAGCCTCATTGTGCAGTCTGCACTGATAAATGATTTGCCCCATGGTGCCTTTTCCTCAAGAAGGGAGTCTTCCCCCTTCTTCCACCACTTACAAATTAGCAAGCCTTCAGCAATACAAATACTGCCCGGTCCATTCTAGTTCTGGTTCTCTGGATTAAAAACAATAGTCAGTCTTCAACAACCACTAAGACTTTTTAGCTGCCAGCCTCAACTCCATTCCCAGCCTTTTCCTTACCATCAGCCTTCAGGATATTTTAAGCCTCCCGTTCTGTATCTGCTATCCCTTCTTTTCCAATAAGCATGGTGTCCTGAGAGAATTTAAACCTTTTTTATTATTATTCTAAGCTTCTTATCTGCAAAATTTAACAGAGTTGCTTCGGTGTCCACATGGATATATGACAAAAGAGGGAGAGGGAGCAGTCCCTTGTGCAAAATGTTTGTGTGCACTTGCTTTTAGAACTTTGGAACTCTTTAGTATTTTTTGAGGATTGGGAATCAACCTGAAAGCAGAGCCAAATGAACTTTTTCCTGAGGCCACTGGACGTTGTTGTTTTTTCCTGAAGATGTTTCGCTTCTCATTCAAGAAGTTTCTTCAGTTCTGAGAAATGAACAGAACTGGGAACTGAAGAAGCTTCTTGGATGAGAAGCGAAACGTCTTCGGGGAAAAACAAAGAAAGTCCAGTGGCCTCAGGAAAAAGCACACATTTGGGGCAACCATGACCCAGATGACTGAGAATCTCCATAGACATTCAACCTGAAAAGCATTTTAAAAGTAAATATTTCAGGACAAGCAATCTAACTTGATTAAAGTCAGGTATTTGATGAAGTTCAAGTTTTAAACGTCCTCTGTCAGTTTTTGAGGGGAAAATTCTAAAATATAAACTTCAATTCTAACTTGAAGAGACAAAAAAAAATGAGTTGCCATGATTTAGAGGGTCCTTTTTTTCATAACAGTGAGATGAATGCAGATTGGGTTCACACACTGCTGTTTGTAAACTTTGGTTTATGGATTAACATACCAGAATGGCATAAGTTGTATACACTACAAAAGCTGGATTCATATATTAAATGTAGCTTTTGACAACTGGCTTTCCTGCCCCAAGCACAATAAACTGAAATGTATATCTTTGTTCAATCTGTATGAGTACTAGTCATACTGATTAAGAAACATAGGAATTGGAGTCAAATATTTGTGAAGGAGATCCCTTTGAAGTGTCAGATGAGCAGACTTCACTGATACAAATCTTCCTTCCTTCCTTAGACATCTTACATTCAGTGTGATTCCACAACTCTAATATATGAGTTGTAGAATCACAACTGGAGCAGTGGTAGTATTCAGCAGATTCTGACCAGTTCTGGAGAACCGGTAGCGGAAATTTTGAATAGTTCAGAGAACCGGTAAATACGACCTCTGACTGGCTATGCCTCCATTTATTCTCTGCCTCCCGAGTCCCAGCTGATCGGGAGGGAATAGGGATTTTGCAGTAACCTTCCCCTGGAGTGGGGAGGGAATGGAGATCTTACAGTATCCTTCCCCTACCACGCCCCCAAGCCATGCCCACAGAACCGTTAGTAAAATTGAATCCCATCACTGAACTGGATGTACAGAATCCAGAAATGTTTTGGCACTAGAACTGAAGGAAAAGTTCAATATAATCAGGGGTGAATATTCCTTTTTGCAACTGGTAAGCAAATGGTAATCAAAAATCTTTACGTGCACATCTCACAAACCAATTATAAGTTGCAAACACATGCAGTCCTAGTGAGTGCAGTGAACAACAACTAAGCATCTGGCAGCAGTGAAGCCTCTATCCCTGCATACAACTCCATTTTTGACACCAAAGTACTTAACTGGATCATTCCTAGTGTGATGATTTCAGGGGTGGGAGTTGGCAGGGGAGGGGGAGAGCCCTCAGAAGTGGCTTCTTTGTTGTCACATTTTTTCATTGTATTGAATAGTATATTATTCTGTTGGCATAGACTGAAAACTGTATTTTTGACGCCCTTCCTACCTTATTCTCACGTCTGAAATGGCATTACCTTGTCATGCACATACATTGATCTTGCCTGACTGTCACCCTCCCCTTTCATTATTTAGGGTTATTACTTTTTGTTATTATTTTCCATTCAAGTCCATAATTACTCTTAACTTTCAAGTTTATTTTTAATCTCTTTGTTCATGGATTTAGGCTCCTGTATTTTCCCCACCCCCAGCCTTGATGAAGGCATGTTTCAAGTACAGCCATAATCATGTGCAATATTGTTCAATTAGTCACTCATTTATGACTATTTTTCCTTTGAACCTCTTAATGCATGTGAATGTAACAAAATGTTTTCAATTTTTTAAAAAAAAAGAAAAAAGGAGGTTTCTAACAATTTCTTACTTTGTTTTTTTCCCAAATGATGTTTGCTGCTTCTTGTTAGAAAATAAATCTTAATTGTAAGCCAAGGGAGAGAAGAGGAATGAAATATGGCACAATTTTACTGATACAGCTTACAGCACGTTTTGGGTTGGAAAGGAGAAGGACCCAACTAAGCTACCAGACTTGTGATAATGGCCTCCATGACCCAGTTACTAGGGAGACAACCAGAAAGATTGTGTTAGGATAATAATCAATGCTACCCTTCCAATAGACACCATTGAACATGTGGTTAAGTGCCAAAGTTGATTGAGTATCCTAAGTCATCAAGCCTGATGATCCATTGTTTCCTATTTAACAATGATCCCAGACCACTTACTCAGTGTCCCTCTGATCTGTTGAGGCAGAGAATACAGAAAAGAAAAAGAAGAAGAAATACGGGTTAGAAAACACAGTTGTGTTTTTATTATAAACTGAACCACAAAAAATAAAATTGAAAAAGTCCTGGAAGACAAATGGAGGGGGGAGGGGGAGATATGATTTTATTTGTTTGTTTGTTTCTGCAGATGAAGCTCAAACAAAATATGTGGTCTTGGGTAGCAAAAGACTTCTGGAAAATCTACATCTTCAGTCTTTTCCAGAGACAAAAGGGCCTCCAATTGAAAGGGTGAGTCCCATCATGGAAAAAGTGAACTTCTGGGCTTCAGTCCCCATAATTCATAAAAATGGGGGAAGACTGGCTGTTTCTCTCAGCATGTTCAAACATCCCTGATGTACAAACAGTAGCTCTAACTTGCTAATGTTTAATTTTAAACTGTACTCTCCCATCCAGACTTATATAGTCTCTAGGCCAGTGAAGGCTAACCTTTTTTGGATCGCATACCAAAAGCGGGGGGGAGCACAAGGAGGTCATGTGCAGGCATGCCCACACCCATAATGCTACGCTCACATGACACACACACAAACATACACTGCGTGCAACCAGCGCTTCTCCCCCCCCCCCCCGGCTATTGGCAAGCTATTTTTGCCCTCCCCAGGCTCCAGAGGCTTTCTAAGATCCTGGGGAGGGTGATAACAGCCACCCCTCCCCCCCAGATGCCCTCTGGAGGCTTCAGGAGCTTCCCTGAAGCCTCCGGAGGGTGAACAACAGCTCTACGGCCAAACCGGAAGTTTGGGAACAGTCACTTCCGGTTTGTCCGTAGGGCCGTTTTCGCCCTCCAGAACCTTCAGGGAAGCCTCCAGAGGGCGAAAAATGGCCTTAAAAGAAGGCTGAAGTCAGCTGGTCAGCACGGACCTAACAAATGGCTCTGAGTGCCACCTGTGGCACATGTGCTATAGGTTCGCCATCACAGCTCTAGGCAGTAGCACAGGACTTTGACAACATCTCCCCACTGGCCTGCAGTTGTGCTAGAGGGTATCATCAGGACATTTATGGTTCTTAACTCCAAACCATTGGATAACCTCCATTAGTAGCTTCATGTACCTGTTAAATAGAAAGGGGGAAACAATCGTGATGTAGACATCTCCAATCCTCACCCAGCTACTACTGGCTGGAACTGACCATGGAGTAAGGAAAGGAACTGCTGTAGAACCGTGCCTCCAATCCCCAGTCCCTTCAGCAGGTCCAGAAGGTTACTATGTTTGATAATATCAAAGGCTACTGAAAGGTCCAAAAAGACTAGGACAGACACACTATCTCTATTGAGTCCTCAACATAGATCATAAATCAAAATGATCAATTCCATCTCTGTCTCATATCTGAATCCTGACTGACATGGGTCTAGATCAGTGATGGCGAACCTTTTTTGGCTCGCATGCCACAAGTGGGGGGAGTGTGGGGGGGGGTCGAGTGTGGGCGTGCTGCACCCATAATGCAATGCGCGACCCCCCCCAGTGCGCATGCACGCACAACGCGCGACCCCCCCCCCATTTTTACATTTTTTTGCCCTCCCCAGGCTCCAGGGGCTTTATAGGAGCCTGGGGAGGGTGAAAAGAGCCTCCCCCGACCCCCCGGAGGCCCTCCGGAGGCTTCAGGGACCGTACGGAGGCTTCCCTGAAGCCTTCGGAGCACTTAAAACCACCCTCCGAGCAAACTGGAAGTGACCCTAACCCTGACAAATGGCTCTGCGTGCCACTTGTGGCACGCGTGCCATAGGTTCGCCATCGCTGGTCTAGATAATCTGCTTCATCTACAGCACTCTGTAGTTTTCCTGCACCACTGTCTCCATAACCTTCTTCCCAAGGAGAAGATTTGGAATTAGTCTTAACTAATACCTCTAGGGACGTGGTGGCTCAGTGGCTAAGATGCTGAGCTTGTCAATCAGAAAGGTCAGCAGTTTGGCTGTTCAAATCCCTAGCGCCACATAACAGAGTGAGCTCCCATTACTTGTCCCAGCTTCTGCCAGCCTAGCAGTTCAAAAGCATGTAAAAATGCAAGTAGAAAAAATAGGGACCACCTTTGGTGGGAAGGTAACAGTGTTCCGTGCGCCTTCGGCATTTAATCATGCCAGCCACATGACCACAGAGACATCTTCGAACAGCGCTGGCTCTTCGGCTTTGAAACGGAGATGAGCACCACCTCTTAGAGTTGGGAATGACTAGCAGATATGCACGAGGGGAACGTTTACCTTTACCTTAATATCTCTGTATCTAGAAAGAGCCCTTACCAAAGCTCCTCCATCATCTTTATTTATTTCAACAGTAATAATTTGCGATCATATTGCTGTTGCAACCAATAAACAGATGATGGCCAGAAATCCTTGTCAATCTCCTGAAATTGTATATTACATATAGACCATGGTCAGGGCCGGATTTAGATGAAAAGAGGCCCTAGGCTATTCCCCTTTCACCTCCCATTTTTAAGTTTGTAAATTACATGAGAGATAATAAAATACATCATTACTGTGATATATATCAATATATTAAATGAAACATGTTGTAATTGGTACTAACCTTTATAAAAAATGTGGCACGGATAATAAATAAAAATAAAAGGCCCCTCTTGATCTTGAGGTCCTAGGCTGAAGCCTAGTTAGCCTATAGGAAAATCCGGCCCTGACCATGGTTGTGTATAATGGTGACTTTTTTTCCACATGTGAAGCAGCTCAGAATAAATCACTTGTGCAAGCACAAGGAATTTAAACATCTTATATTCTCCCTGGGGAAATTCAAGCCATCAAACAAACAGATAAAGCTTTGCAACATTGCTTGCACTTCCGGTACTTGGTGCTGACACATTTTTTTTTAAAAAAAATCTGCTAACAATGTTCAATATGTACCAACTGTACAAGCCAATTAAAGAAGAACATAAAAAATACACTAGACATCAAGAGCTAAACATGATCCCCTTGGTGCTATAGCTAGAGGCTTAATGAAAATATATCTGCAAGATACAAAAATCCTTTAAAATAATTTTGAACCATTAATCGCCTCTTTAATACTGTGTCTTATCTTATTAATTCCAGTCAAACTAAATGAAATTGCAAAGGTTTACAAAGATCTCTTTGTTAAATGTTGGTTGGAAAATCATTTCATATAATCCAAACTTCTACCTCTTCATATCATGTTTTTTTAATAAAAAAAAACGCTCCTTTGAATAGCATGGAAGTGTAGAAATCCTCAGGTTGTATATACACACCCATCATATTTAAAGTCAATATTACATTTTAGAATGTAATTGAAGTGCAAATTAAATATTATGTATACTTTTGTCTCTTATTTCGATTCTATATGCAAAGATCTGCCTTGGCAATCGTCTTTATCCTTTTGTTTTATTATAACCCTTAAAATTAAAATCCATTCTTGTCTTTAAATGTTTTATTGTACTTGTCGCTCTTGTTTTGCGTTGTAAAGCCTATGATTAATTCTGTCCGCCAAGTGCATATGGTCTGTCTGGCGATCATCCATTATCTTCATCACTGCTACTTCAGAATGAGCGGTTCATTATTAATTTTTTCCCATCTTTTCAATTACCAGATGTGCTTTTACATTTCTATACTTCTTAGACAATTCAGAGTCCTAAATTTAGGAGATGCGCAGCCAATGACCAATATGAATAATTGAGATCAAGAGGACCAACACTTCCAAACAGTATAGAATAAGGACAAACTGGCTAACTAGATAAATGCAGAGACAGGCAAACAGACAGAGGAAAAGATAATAAGAGAGATGATAATTTCTAGATGCTATTTGTTTGCCATGCTCTCTTGGGACCAAGAATTGGGACTCAAGATAGACTTGCCAGCTGTAAAAACATGCATTGAGATCCAGAATTATTGCAGCCTTGTTAAGCCCTATAAATTGTGAACTGTTGCTGTGTCATTGTAATAACAGTTCCACTTGCACTATATCTCTTCATATAATTACTTGTAAATTTGATACTAATCATTTTACATACAATTCTCTAATGGCCTGCGGTTAACATGGAGTACAAGAATTGTAACTGCTATACAGAAACACTTGGAGGAACATGTCAGTTCAGCTTTACCTTGAAGAATGCAAAGCTGTATGCCTTGCCTTGCCTTTTTTTTCCAGGCCTTTCTTTCCCAACCATTTGTCAAGCCCTGGATAACTTGCAAATGCAAGAATCAAGAACATATAGATTTCAGAAGACATTTTTAGTGCTAGTCAGGGTAAACACGTAATCTTGAAAATTGTATGCTTTCATTTCCAGATAGATTTACAGCTGACCAAGTCAAGTAAAGCCTTTTTAAAAATGTTTCCTTCCCACAGTCCAAAGCCCTGGCCAGGTTTGTCTCTTATTTAAATCCACTAATCAACACTTTTTCTCATATCGTTTTAAAGCCATAGCTAATTTCAGAAGAAAAGATCTAAGCATATTTAAATATGCATGAAAAAGAACAGACAAAAAACTATTAAATGTCTAGCCGCCCAGAATCTCCTTGTGGTGACATGGATGGCTAAATAATTTAATAAATAGATAAATAAGAAGCAGACCTCTTTTAGTGTTGATGAACACATTTGGAGTTTGGAAAGCATTTTGTTGGAACACTGACAAAATATTTATCATGGATATAGTGACAAAATTTCCTTTTACAGAAGGTGAACTGTAAGGTTGTTTTCCATCATTGCCCGTATCTTTAATGCTTTCTATCACATAACCTTTCTTTTTTCATGACAGGCATAACTATGTCAAACAAGCATGGAGTGAAGATTATTGGAGGTTGAAGCATTCTGTGGGTGTCTGCATGAGACAGAGAGTGTGCTTGTTCCTCACAGCAAGGAACTACCCCGAGCAAGAAAAAGTGAAGCAGGTTTGAGAACTTTAATAGAAATAGAACAGAAAGTAAATAAAATATTTATTTACAAGAAGTGAGATGGCCAAAGCCCAGCATCTTGCTAACTATACCTTATCAGGAAGAAATCAACTGTTCTGTACCTGGATACCTAGGAAGAAAGGCAGAAGGGAGTTTGCTCATATTAGCAAACTCATGGATAAAGGGCATGGACACGGTGGCTCAGTAGCTAAGACGCTGAGTTTGTCAATCAGAAAGGTCAGCAAGTCAGCAGTTTGAATCCGTAGTGCTGTGTAACAGAGTGAGCTTCTGTTACTTGTCCCAGCTTCTCCCAACCTAGCAGTTCGAAAGCATGTAAAAATGCAAGTAGAAAAATAGGAGCTTTGGTGGGAAGGTAACAATATTCCATGCACCTTTGGCCACGGAGATGGAACGACTAGCATGTATGTGTGAGGGGAACATTTACCTTTACCTTAGACAAAGAGCAAGCAAATTATAGATAAAAGAGGAGTTTACATTCTGCCTATAATCTTTGGAGTTGGTTGGCATGTTATTGATATTGTTGTTAAAGAAGAACTAATCTCTTTGTAATAATAATTAGGTTATAAAAAGTCATGGTAGCACAATATTACAGGCTAATTCTGCCAACTGCCAGCAGTTCGATTCTCACTGGCTCAAGGTTGACACAGCCTTCCATCCTTCCAAGGTGGATAAAATGAAGACTCGGATTGTTGGGGGCAATAGGCTGTCTCTAAACTGCTTAGAAAGGGCTGCTGTCAGCCTCTGTTTTGGTTACCTGCTTACCGCTACTTTACTATGCTTGCTTACTATCGGCTGCCATAGGAATGGGAGGGCACGGTATTGGGGAAGAGAATAATATTGTACTGGAGGAGTCTTGTTCTCACCATCTTCTGCGCATGCTGGTGGCTGAGGTTTGGACTTGGTCAAGGCCAACCGTCTCACATATCAACTTGATGAGGCTGTTTGAAGATGCACCCCACATGACACCTTAGGGAGTTGCAGATTGGACACTGGGTTGGGGAATTGGGGGAAGGGGTTGTGCAAATGTTTGATATGTATGATTTCACGCATTTCTGCCTCAGACCTTGCTTTACTTCGCTGCTATCTTTTCATAACCAGTAAAAGTACTCTTAATTCTACAAATGGAGTTAAGTGGTTCCTTTCTTGGTTGCTGAAGGAGGCATGCCTGTCAGCTGCAAAGCATGCAGTAGAATATAAGTTTAAGTGCTATTGCCATAAACAATCAATTTCTATTGTGCAGCTGTTAATTTTCAAGTACTAGGTATGCAGTTGAAAAGAAGATATTAAATATTAAACTTTGTCTTAAAATCAAATTGATATATGTAATCATTTCTTTACAGAACATCATAGGACATTGCAAAAATATATTGTAATGAGGTGTTATTCTGGTTGCATCTTCAACATGATTATTTACTTATCATATTTCTGTATAAATGCAATGAGATTTAATTAAGTTCTCTCTCTTTTTTTTGCATAAATCAGATTCAGATTTAGTGAGTTTTTTAGTATTAAGGTTAACATATTTTCCATTGTTTAGACAAAACGGGGCTCCTTCTTTCATTTAGTCCTTAAAATGTGCATATCAACTTAAGTTATTGATAATAGATATTTTAAAAGATTAATTATGGCCTTTGGTGACATAGAATTTAATGATCCCTTCCAATAACTTGGGTGACTCTAAGGCTGAAAATGCCATTGGTCCAAATTAAGACCCCAACAAATGTAATCTTACATACCGTCATTGGGGAGGGAGATAAGTAATAAATGGTATTTGTATTTTAGCAAAGAAAATGATAAACACTCATGGCTATCAGCTTGGAATTGATCAGCTTCAGATTGATCTCAATTGAGTTCTGGGATTCGAACCTGGGCTGTATTACATATTAGGCAGATGTATTAGCTCACTGCAGTGAGCCGATAGACAGAAAGGGGGAGTAGTGAGTTCTCTCCCATATCTGTGCATACCAGGGGTTGTACACAAATACATACCTATTTCCCTGGCTCAGCTGATAAGGAGGAGAGCCTGTGGCTAAGTGGCTAATACATCTGCCTAATATGTAATACAGCCCAGGTTCGAATCCCAGTAAGGGTATGGCTAGCTGATGAGAGCTAAATAGCTTGAAATAGATCTATACTAGTCTCCCTTTATTCATTTATCGCACAAATACAACACAAATATAAAAAGGCAACATTAAAAATATGGTTTTCTGCCTGGATGGTCTCCTGCAGTGAGCCGATAGACAGAAAGGGGGAGTAGTGAGTTCCCTCCCATATTTCGGCATACCAGGGGTTGTAACACAAATATATATGTACACATGACCACAGAGAAGTCTTTGGAAGAATTAGTTGGAGGTTGCTTTTGCTCCCAGTGAAAAGATGGTATCTCAACCAATCAGCCAATCAATTGTGAGTCTTCTCCTATCCTTTTTATCCAGATGACAAAGATCTTCTTTGTCCACCATAGCTGTTATTGTTACTTGGAGACATATTGTTACTCAGAGATACATTAAGATACAAGCAGGCTAGTTTACAGAGAGGGCAACTTGTTTATCATCTGTATCCTTACTCAGGATTTTGTCTTGATGCTCTTTGTTGATGAACAACTTAAAGACTTTAAACTTTAGATCTTTAAACTGGATTTGGGCTGGATGGCCCTTCAAAGAGAAGACACCTTCAGTTAGAGATCAGCATTCAGTCTAACAGGACCCAAGGGCCACCGTATTTTCAATCCAGCATATTTTGCTATATAATACATCAAGTATTTCTCTTGTCCACTTAAATCTGTTGTTAATTAATTTCATTAGATTAACATGGTCTCTGGGATTATTAGAGAGGGATAAAAAGTTTTATCTTTATGGTCCAATACTATGTACAACATGAGAAATCTATTAGATATCCTAACTTGACACTACACATTGCTTTTAAAAATTATAACAGTCTGAATGTGAATGTTTCCTGATTAAGAAAATGGTCTGTTAATTTTGATGATATTTTCTGCATCTATTTCATGTAATATTCCAAATGTGTATGTATGTGTGTGTGTGTGTGTGTGTATTATATATATGTGTGTGTGTATGTATATATATATATATATGTGTGTGTGTATGTGTGTGTGTATATATATGTGTGTATATATATGTGTGTGTGTATATATATATATGTGTGTGTGTGTGTGTGTATGTGTGTGTGTGTGTGTGTGTTGTATTTGTGCTGATAAATAAATAAAGGGAGACTAGTATAGATCTATTTCAAGCTATTTAGCTCTCATCAGCTAGCCATACCCTTACTGGGATTAGAACCCAGTTCTAGCTGATGAGAGTTAAGTAGCTTGAAATAGATCTGTACTAGTCTCCCTTTATTTATTTATTAGCACAAATACAACACAAACATAGCAAAGGCAACATTAAAAATAAAAATATGGTTTTCTGCCTGGATGGTCTTCTGTAATGAGCCGAAGGACAGAAAAGGGGAGTAGTGAGCTCCCTCCTGGGGTTGTAACACAAATACATACATACATACATACATACACACACACACACACACACACACACACACAGAGCCCAGGTTCAATTCCCAGTAAGGGTATGGCTAGCTGATGAGAGCTAAATAGCTTGAAATAGATCTATACTAGTCTCCCTTTATTTATTCATCAGCACAAATGCAACATAAGTGTAACAAAGGCAACATTAAAAAATGGATGGTTCCTAGGGTGAGCCGAAAGACAGAAAAAGGGAATCAGTATGTTCCCTCCCATATTTGGGCATACCAGTATATAGATATAGGGATAGATAGATAGATAGATAGATAGATAGATAGATAGATAGATAGATAGATAGATAGATAGATAGATAGATAGATAGATAGATAGATAGATAGATGATAGATAGATAGAAGATAGATAGATAGATAGATAGATAGATAGATAGATAGATAGATAGATAGATAGATAGATAGATAGATAGATAGATAGATAGATAGATAGATAGATATAAAATTGCAAAGCCTTTATATTATGGAATCTCATTTTTATATCACTGATACATACATACAGCACACGGGAGAATTGTATAAGGAATAGGTTGATTTTGGACATTTTATTTTACAACATCATTAAGGAACTTTAAAAATGTAAGATCACTAGAGCATCATTTTGGATAAAATCATGAACTGCTTGTTATATGAGATATAACACTCCTATAAATTCTGATTAAAGGTAAAGGTTAGGGTTAGAAAAATCCTTTCATGGCAAAGTTAGTAATCAGACTTTTAAATGATTGTTGAGTATTTTCCCCCCTAAACTCTGTGAGCAATTTTTGAAAAGTAAAGATAAGATAGCAGAATTGTAATTAGTAAAAGGATTTTTTAAATCATGAATCAATGAACAGTAAAACACAACAGACAAGGAAAATAGAATATCATATCAACATGGATTAAAACATTGACAAGATCTGAATAAACACAAAAATATTTCACATGGTTCCAAAAAAAAAGGGTGACATCATTATAGATTGATCTCAAGTTACAATCGTTCACTTAAAGACTTTTCAAAATTACAATTGGCCCAAAACAAGTGCTTTCTAGCCCATAAAGCACTTGTAGCTGTTGAAAAATATTGTGTTACACACACACATCCCATTGTCACATGACAGCTGGCTTGCTGTTACAACCACTTGCAGTGTCTGGAGTCACATGACCGCAATTTGTGATGGATTTCACTGCTGAATGAAGTGCAGTGATTAATTTAACTGTCACAAAAATGTTGTAAAATCAGATCCAGTCATATAGGTTCCTTGACTTATAACCATATTGACTTAAAACCATAAATCTGGTCAAGGACTACCTATAGTTGAATTTCACTGGGAAGAGAAGGTGGGCCATAATAATCATACCAAAATGGCCCTCTCTTCTTTTACTCTGTCTTGTTCAGAAAGGCAAGTTCATAGAGAGAATGATGGCAGATAAAATCATAGAGTTGGAAGGGGTCAGTCATGCTTTCAAGTCCTGGCTGCCTGTATATCAGTACAGGAATTCAAATCCACCATAGACATCTGTCTAGCCCTGTGTGAACAGCCCCATGAAGGAAACCTACCACCTGTCTTAGTCATTTGTTTCATTGTTGAATAGCTCTTACTGTTAATCTGCCCTCTTGCAATTTAAATCCATGTGCAGCATATTGTCAATGACATGATCAGCTGCGACAGACAATGATCTCATTGGTGCCACCTCATGTGCAACAGCCTCTACTCTCTCACAACACCAGGGAGGACGTCCTATTCACAGTTTGAACGTTTCTATCTTTTATCCTTCGTAAGAAAAGTGTAGTTATAGCTCCAAGTGTCCAAACTAGAAGAAAGAAAGGGGACATGTAAATGCATTCTAATGGTCAATCCAAATGTTATGGTGATACTAATGTAATCTTTTCACAGGAAAAACAATATATAGGATTGTTATATATTGGAATCAATATACATGGAATCAATGGGGAAAGACACAGGGAATTTTAATTATCAATCACCACAGCCCTTTCTTCGGATTTAACCTATTTATGACCATATTTGCAGCCATGTATAAATGGCCATTCTGCTGGAGTAACAATGGCAAAGGATCTCACATAAAAAGGGAGAAACCAGGAGCACTTGCAGCAAAACCTGATGATGCTAATAGGTGTGTGCCAGTGGTGGGTTGCCAATTTCTTTTACTATTGGTTCGGGCATGCTCCCGCATGTGACGTTTCTGCGCATGCGTATAAGTATATGGGTGGGTGGACGGAGTCTCCCGCCGCCGCTACTACCAGTTTGCCCGGGAGCAACCCACCTCTGGTGTGTGCAATAACATCATGCAAATGGTCCCATTAAGCACTAGGCAGTGCCATCAGAATGTGTAACATTGTATGGTTTCTTTTTCTTTTTGGCTCAACAGTGTTGACCAGATAGCGACCTTTTCGTTTCCCATAACACCCTGTTGTATCAGCATCGTCAGTCTAGCATTTCAGATAATTAAAAGCTGATTATTGCACCCAGAGCCAGTGCTGATTTAAAACACTGCTGCCTCTTGTTGCTGAAAGCGCTAAGACATTGTTAAGGATCTCTTCCTATCTTCTTAGAAATGGGGGGGGGGGTTTAGATAGTAGCTAAATTCAGGAGCGTAACCATATGAAATGAGAGAATCCGTTTTCTCCCTAAATATTTTTAAGATATTCAAGAATTACTACATTGCAGCACTTTAGTGTGCTCATAGAAGAGATACATTTATGAGTACAAAAACTCCAGCATTTATCATGACTCCAGATTCATTAATGATCACTGACCCCCCAAAAAACCTGCCCTAACTTGGTGATTGATTTATTTTATTTTATTTATTTATTTGGTTTGTCAAACATGTACAAGATAACAGGCATAAATATAAACATGGACATGAACAAAGGAAATGAGTACAAATAAATGGGGACAGTAGGACAGGGATGGTAGGCACCGTGGTGCACTTATGCATGCCTCCTTTACGGACCTCTTAGGAATGGGGTGAGGTCTACAGTAGACAGTTTGAGGTCAAAACTGTGAGAGTTTGAGGATGTAACAATGGAGTCAGGTAGAGCATTCCAGGTGTTGACCACTCTGTTGCTGAAGTCATATTTTCTGTAATCGAGTTTGGAGTGGTTTACCTTGAGTTTGTATCTATTGTTTGCCTATGTATTATTGAGGTTGAAGCTGAAGTAGTTGTTGTAGTAGACAATTTTGTATACTATATTTAGGTCAGACCATAGGTGGTACAGTTCCAGGTTCCTGAGAAAACTTATATGTAAGGCTGATGGTCACATTTTAAAGTTTTTAACATTCACAAATTAGAAATCCTTCTATGTCTTGGAGCATTTAAAAGCTGAATGATAGATGGCATCTTGAACTTAAGACACTACTTCTTTTTCAGATGGCAAGTCCAATTATACCCTCTTTTAAGATTAGAATCAGTCACACTTGAGAAGACAGTTATGATCATTCTCACGATCATTATTTTGAAACAAAAAGAATTCTTTTGATGGATACATCTCTACGTGTGATTTTCTCTATTATCTTAAATATAATATTATCATTCTCTGTAGGTGAATACAGTGTAAAGTTTTTTTTCTCTTTTTACTGTTAAAGTTTGCTTTTCATTTTATTCTTTCCTTTAATATGCGTGCATGCACACACATGCTTCTGGTTATGACTAATTTCTATTGACATAAAATTACTAGATTATATCTATTCTTAGAAGGATAATCCCTGGAAAATCAGGGATTGACATATAGTTCTTTTCCCCTTTTTTGCCACTGTCTTGTCTATTGTAAATCTCAGTCCTCCCCCAAAGAAGTTATATTTGCTCACTTTTGATTGGGTTAATAATTTCACAAATGATGATTCTCCTATGTCCATTTGTGTCTAGACAAGATCTATTGGAAATAGTGTATTGATCTATATTCTAAGGGTCTCAGGTTTTTTTCCTTCTTTTTTAAAATGATTGCAGTAAAAATACAATTTTGACTTGCAACAACTTAATAATGAGCATATACCCCCTTTAAACATTCCCCTTGAAATAGCTATTCCACACTTTTGTAAAGAAGAGTCAGTTTGGTGATTAAGGCAACAGGCTAGCGCAGGGGTATCAAACTCATGTCGTCATGGCGGCATCATATGACATATTACAACTTTTTTCCCCTTCGCTAAACTGGGCGTGGGTGTGGCCAGCGTGTGATGCATCTGGCCCACAGGCTGCAAGTTTGACAGCCCTGGGCTAGAGACCATGAGACCATAGGTTCTACTCCCACCTTAGACACAAAGCCATCTTGAGCCAGTCACATGCTTTCAGTCCTAGGAAGCATGTGACTGGCAATGTCAAACCACATCCAAAAATTATTGCCAAGAAAACTGCAAGGATTAAACAAGGCAATCACCAGGAATCCCCATTGACTCAAAAGCATACACATATGCGAAGCCTTTTCTTGAGACACAGTGCATAATACTGCCATACCCATGCTATGCTTTTGGAGAAGATTCCCATGTTCATTGAGGTATTTGTATCCCTGCGAGCAGGTATGTTTGTATGAATAGATGTATATGCACTGTATACATATGCATGGATTTCACATTAATAAACTTCCATTCAAAATTGTACACATAGAGCAAGGATTTACAGTATCAAACATAAGTAGCATTATAGTACTATAGTAGTATAGGAGTGTATTCACATAATTATCTTCAACAATTTCACATCTTCTCTACTGAGAAGTAATGCTTTGAGATTACAAATAATGGAAGTGTAACTGCTAAAACAATGGCATGCTTGGCATAAAGTACTTGGATAGATTTTGTATCTGCAACTCTTGGAGGGGCACACAACAAGAATCTGAAGTACAGATTCTATGAGTGTACTTATAAGCAAAGCAAAGTGTTGTACATCTCGATCATGTTTTCCCAATATGACATCTTCACTTGTGAAATGTATCCTGAGTGTTTAGTTTGCCAGGTGCATATAGATTAAGAAGCTGCACTCACATCCCTTTTATCCTGCTTTATCAATGTGTACAACCCCAAAAGAAGATGAACAATTGGTTCCTTCTTAGAACTGACCTAGTTTTAATCATTTGCCATTCAAAAGATGCAGAACTTAGATCTTGGCAGGAAGCTGTTGCTATTCACTGTGAATGGTGGTTTAAAGGAGCTGCCGTATGTAGTCAAATACATTGGCACAGTAGGGAAATGTGATCTTTTCTGAGGCTGTTATTCTAATCATTTCATCTAATCCCTTGTCTCAATATAATATTCACTGGCACAAAGTTAATTTAATACTCTTTTTTTAAAAAAAATCCCAGTGATAGCATGCACACAAAAAACCTATTATAAAGCAGAATACATTGAATGGAAGTGTCTGGGAAACCCTTCTTCTCCTGCTAATTGTACCCTGCATGTCGACCAGGGAGGCCTCCGTGGCTATGCACTGTTGTCTTTTTCCTTATTTTACTGCCATATTTAAGAACAGTTGGAGAGCTGCTAGGGATAGCTGGCATTCTCCATAGAATAACTGGCGGTAATTGCCATGGTATATAAGACGACATATTTTATTCTCTTTTTACTTCTCTCTTCTTCTTTGGTGTACGACTAGCAAGATTGCCATCATTATAATGGAAACATTATATGTCAAGAATGGACAATGGATGTTCTTTCAGAGGTTGTTAAATGGCAACATTTAAATGTTAAATTGAATAGCTGATGGTGAAGGACAATAGGAATGAGAATTCAATACGTTCTGGAAAACTACTCATTAATCACCCCACATATGTAGGAAAAAGCAATGTGAATGTGAGAAAAGTTCATTTTTGTACAGAGTTCAAATGATGACTGGTCTACTCAGATACTAGCCCACATCTTCTTCTCCAAATGCTATATCTGCTTACATCTGCAAGCAGAGTCTAACATCTATAAGAAAAAGGGACTTTCAGTTGTTTTGCCCCATCTACTTGGAATGACCTGTTCCAGAAATACACACATTCCCCTATGTAAAATGGCTTGACTTTTCTTCAAATAGCCACTTTGCTTTCTGAAAGCAACACAAATGTCCTTATCAAGCCCAGTGATTCTCTTCCACAAAAATATGGCTACAACCTGAAACCTCAATTGGCCAGTTCATTAGTTAGGAAAGGCTCTGGAGCATGCACTGCACATTCTGGCATTTCCAATAAATGACTAGAAGCATTGGAAGAAGCCTCAGGAAAGAGGCAAAATGAAGCTATGTAGCTACTTCATTTTGCACAAGTCTGTCGCTACCGTACATCATTTCCAAAGCAACTTTAAGAGGATGCTCAGTCAAACTTTTGTTGGTGTGTTGTACCCGCTCAAAGCCTTGATCAGCCCCAGTATGCACAATGTTAACTTTCCTGTTTTCTACCAAGTAGATACAGTACTTTCTCTATTCACGCTGTTATTCCAAAATATTCTTTTCTCTCTTAAAAAGTATTTTTAAATCTGATGTAATAGTGCTTTCTACTCATTTGTCTGAAAGTTTGCCTGTCATTGCTCTACTTGTTTTGAAGTTTTATAGACCACCTTGAGTGTATACAAATGCATAAAAATTACAGTCAAACCACAGCCCCCATAAGAGAAATGCCAAAAGCAACAGGGAATTCTACTCCAACAGAAATATTGTTCATCCTCAAATATTAGAGAAATGAATAGTACCCAAAGGATTTGGGCCTGGCCGTTTTCTTAAGGTGGTGGTGGGAAAAATTAGTTTATGTAACCATTGTTGCTCATTTATTTTATATTTTTGTTACAAATAAGGCCAGAGGAAATTGCATAGAATGTGTTTTTTTTGCCTCGGGTACTAACAGCTTTTTGTATAAGACGTCCTGATGCGATTGGTAGTTCCACCTCAGGCACTGAAATCTGTTGGTCCAGCTTTGAAGGGATTCTGCTCTGTAATATCCAGGGTAGAGGAACAATCTGTTCTCCAATAGTGATCCCATAAGAGACAGACTCTGGGATAGAGGTTCAGAACACCAATCGGCAAAATGTAGGTAGTCCTTGAACTTCTAACTATTCATTTAGTGACCATTCACAGCACTGTAAAAAGTGACTTATGAATGTTTTTCACATTGATGATCATTACAGAATCCCCATGATCAAAATTTGGACACTTGGGAAACTGGCATGTATTTATGATAGCTGCAGTGCCCCAGGGTCTTATGATCACCTTTTGTGACTTTCTAACAAGCAAAGTCAATTGGGAAGCAAGATTCACTTAATAATCATGTTACTAATTTAACAACTCCAATGATTCATTTAACAACTGTGGCCAAAAAACATCAAAAATTCACTTAACAATTGTCTAGGTCAGCATCATAAATTCTGGGGTCAATTGTGGTCATAAGTTAAGGACCACATATACATAAGGCAGAGATCATATTTTGTGAACCCATCTTATTATTTAAAAGGAATTAAATTTAAAAGCAACGTAATTAAATCTGTGATCCAAAAACACCCAAGTGTGCCAGCTGTCATTGAGAAACAATTTTTCTTCTGCCCTTATAATTCACATTTTTGTCTTTTATGAAAGCAAACAGATCTCCTCTCTGCATCAGAGGATCCTGATGCAGGCTCAGATGAGTTTTTTAAAGCACAATAGAAGATAGGATATGTATAAGGATATACACTAGACCTGTCCCCAGTATTATGTTTTGTGTTCCCAACCCTTAGGGATTCTGTTATTTTCAGGCTTTCACAGCTCTATTATTCAGAATAGCATTTAAAGTCCCAAAATAGCTGAAGGGTGCCAGGTTAAGGAAGGCTCGATTAAGTAGATCATGGTTTCTATGATCACATTAAATCCCAGCTTAGTTTACACATATACATTATGACAAGAGCAGACGCGGTATTCAGCCAGTTCTGACAGGTTTTGCACAACCGGTAGCAGGAATTTTGAGTACCGGTTTGGAGAACCGGCAAACAGGCTGGCCCTGCCCCTGCTGCCTCCCAGCTGATCTACTTTTGTTGCCCTGAACAGGAGAACAGAGCTGGAAAGCAGGTTAGTGGGGCAGGGAGGGAATGGGGATTTTGTAGTATCCTTCCCCTATCACACCCACAAAGCCATGCCCACAAAGCCACGCCCACAGAACTGGTAATAAAAAAATGTGAATCCCACCACTGGGCAAGCGTGCCAATTTTAATCACTGTGGGAAAGCTTAACTAGGTGGGGAATCAAGAGCTAAAGCTGTCCTTTTCTTCATAGAACTTTGATGGCTGCTGGAAAAAGAGGAGTAAAAATACAAAGTTCTAAGATGGACCCCGGTAAAACCGAGTTCTTTCTTTTTAGAGTTCAGCTGTTACTACAACACGTAAACTTCTTTAGGGTTTTTTTATGAGAATAGGTTTTTAAGAAGAGTTCTTTCAGATTTTTCAATTTCTCTGGCTCTGTTTCTCACTGTTTAACTTCCATGCTGAGATGAAAGTTCCATCAGAAATTTTTGTTTGCAAAAATTGATGCAATTGATTGGTATGAACAAAGGGATGAAAGAAGAAACCCACTAAGTTTGGGAGAGCACTCAAGATAAATTTAATTAATACCAGGAGCAGAGGTCTTATTTGGATAAACTGCAAGCAGCAATTTATTTTAATTCCTTTTAAACATAGTTTTCCCAACTCAGTAGACAGTGGCCATCTTTTCCTGCAAGAGTACTTGAATTGTTTCCACCCTGTGAAACAGTGAGGAAGGGAGGGAGGGAGGGAGGGAGGGAGGGAGAGAGAGGTTGATAAGGGATATCAGTTTAAACTCAGGACTACTTTGAGATTCTGGGCTCATCTGCACATTCCCCTTCATTGTAGTATGAACATGCCCAGGAAACCAATTTTCTTTTTGACAATTCCTTTGATTTATCTACCTATTCCACATTAGGTAGGTCATTGGTCATTGGTCATTATTACTTTCCATCTTCAGGCATTTAATGGGCAAGTTAAAAAAAAACCTGGGGGAAATCCACCAGCCAGTTTCCTTTAAAGAAGACAAAACTAGTCCCCAGCCTTGCAATTATGGACAAAAGGGGTTTGGCAATTGGGGCATCAAATCACTATTGTCAGAGATTGAACACAGCTTTTTAATACTTTTTGGAAATTAGTGTAAGAAATTGAGCTTGCCCCAGCCCTGTGTTAATGCATATGGCTGCTTCTAATCTTAAACAGATAAGGCCATATATAACCTAAGTATGGATATCCTTAACCCACATATAGACAAGGTTATTAAAGGACTGGGGTGCCTTGCTTCTAATAGAATACGGTAGTATGTTGTCAGGTAAATCTGTGCTGATGCATCTATACATATTATAAGTAAGCAAAATCAATAAACACCATTTTGCTTTTTAATGCAGTGGACACATGGAGTTTTCAGACTAAATGAGGAGGGAGATTTTCAGATAGTGAACATTGTCATAGGAACATTTATGTACCTTTTTCCATCCATGAAAAGTAGGGAATAGATAGGGTGTTGCCATCACTGAATACTAGCTTTTCATTATTAAACTCTAATTTATCCAGTGTTTTTCTTCATCTCAGAGAAGTATATTATGCATTTAAATATTACCAATCAATGGATTGATTAATTGCTTCAAAAGCAGGTGATTATTCAACACAAATAATTTTAATTGGTTGATAGCCCTTGGAATTGTTATTTTGAAAATGACTTCCTCCTCATTCTGAGATATTAAATTAGCAAACATCGACTGTGCATGTAGTGAGGAAAGCTTTGTCTGTAGAAAATACACAATCTATACTGTTCATAAAAGAGTGCTGAGATATATTCTCATCCAAAGGATTCACCTCATCACCTCTGTAAATTTCCCTTCTTTTTTACTTAAAAGTTCTAGCCAAGTTACGACAGAATTCAGCTAATCCAAATGCTGTTTAACAGAGTCATATGCTAGCTTTCAAAATAATTAGCTTGATGGTAATGAGGACTTAATAGGGTTTGGGGCACTGTGGAAGGATGGAGGCAAATACTTTGTTTTTTAACCTACTTTGGGCTAATGGCCTCAGGTGGGAATATGGAGATTCTGCATTTGGAAACGTAAATAATGAAACAGGCTGAATGTTGGCTGAAAATGTTCATCAAACTCCTTGTTAGAGGAAGATAGAAGGAAAACAGGCCTGGAACTCAAAAGATCTTCGTGTTTTTTAAAAGAACAAACAGCATAGGATAGATGAACTTTGCTGAACTTGATCTCTAAAATTAAAAAAAAACTAAACCAAGTTTGTGGAGGCCTCCTTTAATGGCTTATATTGTTTTAAAAAGAATTAATTATACAATACAATACAATACAATACAATACAATACAATAGTAGAGTTGGAAGGGACCTTGGAGGTCTTCTAGTCCAACCCCCTGCCTAGGCAGGAAACCCTATACCGTTTCAGACAAATAGCTATCCAACATCTTCTTAAAGACTTCCAGTGTTGGGGCATTCACAACTTCTGGAGGCAACTTCTGTTCCACTGATTAATTGTTCTCACTGTCAGGAAATTTCTCTTCAGTTCTAAGTTGCTTCTCTCCTTGATTAGTTTCCACCCATTGCTTCTTGTTCTACCCTCAGGTGCTTTGGAGAATAGTTTGACTCCCTCTTCTTTGTGGCAACCCCTGAGATATTGGAACACTGCTATCATGTCTCCCCTAGTCCTTCTTTCTCTTAAGGACTAGGGGAGACATGATAATTGGTTGATTGATTATTGAAACCAGCTGAAAAACAAGGCATTGCATAAAAATGCATATCCTGTGGTAACAGCAGAAATGTATATATCTGAAGATTTAGTACTGCGGTAGGACAGAGAAGTAGTAGCCCACGATGATGATGGGGAAATACAAACTAAATGGATCACTAGGCTGTTGTTCTAGCTACATGCAGTTTTTTCTAAAGTAAGGGCATGGATTTACTATGGATTGGACATCCTCCCAAATTGAACTGCCATCTACATCTCTACCTTCTTAAATGAAACAAGAAGCGGCCGGCCAACTGAAACAATGACAAGAAAACAATTTTGCTTTGACAGAGTTCTTCCGTGAGTTTATCCTAGGTACATTTTGTAATATCATGGTCTTAACTTTGAGTGATAGCCCAGGCTTAAAAATAGGGAAGAGCTGATCAGACCCAAAGCTAAAATAGAATCAGTTTCCTGACACAGGGTCTAAGGATCAAAATAATGAAACTGCAAATCCTGAGCCAAGGCTTAAAACTTTTATTTTATACACATATCACAAATGCACAACATGATCAAGTGGTTCTGAATTTCTGGTCCAGGGACAATGACCGATGTTGAGAATTCTTCAGATATCAAAATATTACCAATTCAGAACTGATTTTTTTGATTGATTGTTTATTCTTTTTTTATCCTAACAATCACATCAATTTTCTCTGTGACAGTTTATCCTTAACCTGTTCTTTCAAGTCTCCCTATCTTGCACTCATTGCCACTGTAACAACTCCATCTACCATGCTGCTTGTTGTCTTCTTTTTCCTTCCACCATTCTCAGCATTAGAGCCTTGCCATCTAGCTAAATATATGATTGCATTGATGGCAAACAATGGGATAGTAAAAAGCAAAGGAAGGAAGAGATAAGGAATTATCACCACTGATAGCCAATTGCAGAGAAGTATATTGGGCAGTTATACCAAATCAGCAATTGGACATGTTCAGAAAATCAAGCCAATCTATCTTCTACTATATCTCTAGCACCTAATTTTATTTCTTGCTTAAAGGTAAATGTAAAGGTTCCCCTTACAAATATGTGCTAGTCATTCCCGACTATAGGGGGTGGTACGCATCTCTGTTTCAAAGCCGAAGAGCCAGCGCTGTCTGAAGACATCTCCATGGTCATGTGGCCAGCATGACTAAACACCGAAGGCACATGGAACGCTGTTACCTTCCTACCAAAGGTGGTCCCTATTTTTTCTACTTGCATTTTTACATGCTTTCAAACTGCTAGGTTGGCAGAAGCTGGGACAAGTAACGGGAGCTCACTCCGTTACGCGGTGGTAGGGATTTGAACCGCCGAACTGCCAACCTTCCTGATCGACAAGCTCAGCATCTTAGCCACTGAGCCATCACGTCCCTATTTCTTGCTTGCAAGGCTGAAATTGCTAAGTGGCACTTGTGAGCAGTTAAGGCATACTTGGAATATTCTCGTTCTCCCTCTAAAGAAATAGATCATGGCTTGATCAAGTTGTAGATAGGGAAGGCTTTTATCCTCAGCCCTCGGTATGTGTGACTAAAATGCTGGCATCACTGAACTGTAGAGCTGGTATGGCACATATTTATGTTTCCCGTGTATACCAATATTCCAGTCCATGGTATCTCTACTGCAACTTGAAATGCCTGAAATGTTTTTCACCTGATTGGAATCCAAATTATCAGGCTGTCTTACTAAACATTGCATTTAAAACTCAATTCCAAATCTTGAGGTTACTCTTGAGCTATGAGTAAATGCAGTGGAAACTTGACTCGAGATAAAGAATTCTTTTCTTCCCTATCATCTTGTTTCTTTTGCTTAATTTATGCATTAGGATGCCTGTTCTGGTTTTATATAACTTTAATGTATTCCATTTAAATTCCAAACAAAAATGCCTGGTTACCCCAAGTAAATAAGCTGGCTGGTGCTATTGTGCTGCAAATAAAAACAAGCAGGAAGATGAAAGAGATCCTCCGGGAGAAGCACTAAGAACCATGTTTTTCACTTGGGTCTTTTGGGCCATGCCCTTAATTGGAGCTTAGTGTCCCATTAATGATTTGGTCCATTGGGAGCGTTGTGGCCATTTTGGCCTGCCTAATGGACAATTGAACATCTTCAGTTCCTTGTAGCTTTATCCCAAAGGCTCCCGCCGTATTAAATATACAGCATTCCTCAATTAACCCAGTGCTTATAAAACAAAGTGGCATGAAAGCTTTAAGGTCTATCTCTTTAGGAAAGTCTTTTGCTTAAAGAGATACAGTATAATTGTCCCTTTGTGCAAATATGTCCATATGTAAAGACCAGCTTATGCCTAATGATAATGGAATGGATATCTCTACCTCTGTGACTATGTAAACTTTCTACACTAAGTGAGCATCATTTGTAGGGTATTAGGAAACAGCATAATGAATTTGGTTATGGGGCTCTTCAGTCAACAGCAACAAATTCAACAAAGTGGGAGAAATTCTATTAATACATTGCAAAGATAGATTAGTTTGTTTGTTTGTTTACAACTATGAACCTGTGTTTGGTGTACTGACTGCCAGGCCTGCCTCCGTTCAAAACCCAAGAAAGAAAAACCCCAACTCCATGGAGGTAGAGAAGAGGTACTTTTACTGAGTTTGAAATGATAGCAGCAAAACCAAGGCAAGATCCGACTCAAAACACGTGTTACAGATTGAACGTTTCTCCAAATCCCTCCACCCAGGGTCCAGTGCTGAGGGTCCAATCAACATCCAGTTGCATGGAGCTCATCTTCAGGTATTTCACCCATCTGGAGTCCTAGGATGGTTGGCCTTGACAGTGTGTAAACAACTCCACTCAGCAGTGCAATAATTCTTGAGAGCCCTTCCTTCCAGTTCACATGGGACTTTACCTTTCACTCCCCCAACCCAAATACCACCCCACCCCCATTAACTATAGCAGTTGATAGCAAACATGCAACAAATCCCATGCTGGAGCTCCGGCTGACACTGGCTAAGGCACTGGGCTGAAAACTGGGTGATTGTGAGTTCTAATCTCATTTTAGACACCAATTCAGCTGAGTGACTTTAGCCCAGTTGCTATTTCTCAACTCTAGGAAGAAGACAATGGGTAAACATTTCTGAATTTCACCCCCAATAAAACTACAGGGATTAGTTCAGACCTTTGTTAGGAATTAAGAATGATTCACAGGCACAAATATAAATGTGTCTGTATGTACATCTAATTGGCATCCAGCTCCCCACTCTCTGATAATCATACCCCACAGCTTCATATAGATATTGAGAAGTATGAAGTAGTAGCTACAATCTGCAGGGAGAAGCATTGATTTCCTAACCAAACCTGCCATCTAATTAGGATAGAACTAAGTTGAAGCTATGATTATAATCCTCAGGAGGTCCAGGAAAATATAATGATTAATGGTATCAAAACTGCTGAGAGATATAGCACTGTGCATCCCCTCAGTTGCACTCAACAAATTGTCCATCAGAATAACCAAAGCCATGTCCAAAAACCATTAATTATAGTTTCATCTAATCTTCCCAAAAAAAACGCCACCACTTCTTCTACTCCACTTCAGTTTGAGCCCTATAAACCTTCTTCACTTTGCACTTCACTCTCTTTTTTCAATTTGGCTGAAAACATTTAATAGTTCACTTCATCCTCCCTGTCCTTTTGATTGTGTCCTCACCTTGTCCCAAAGTGATCTTCCAAATTTCACTTCAAAATTTAAGTCACACACTTTTCTTTAGCACAAAGTACTTATTTTCTGATAATGAGTTTGATTTTCTGTATATCACACTCCATCCCTAATCTTTTTACCATGGTCCTTTATTTTCACTTACAATAATCCCCCCCCCCCTACTCTCCATAACACCAAACATGTCTCTAATACCAGCTACTGTTTCAGAACTCTCAAGAGCCTTGATAGAAAACTAAGAATTCTAATATTCTTGTTCCACCTATTCAGGTGGAATTAATTAGCTCTGATCTTAGAAACCTCTAGGTGGCACTAAGAAAAATATTGCAAATTAAAGTTGATGGATTCTACATCAGATCTCAACATATGCTGACATTGGCTAGTACCATTCACTTATTTATTTATTTATTGTTTCTTGTATGCTGTCACAATTGCGCATCTCTAGGCAGTTCACAAATTTAAGTCATAAAACAATAAAACCTTAAAATCCCATCATAACACTCATTAAAAAGAATACAAAATTAAGATACCATACTGCCAAACAGATGGCAGACGAAGTGTAGATATTAATCTCAAAAGGCTTGTTAAAACAGCAATTACGAAGATGACTAAAGTAGAGACTAACCAACTTTTGGGGGTGGGGAGCTTATCTTGGATGCACCTCCTTACCTTCCAGACAAGGAGCACACAGAGCAGTTCAAACCAGCTAGAGCTACCTTGAAGGAGATGATCCTGTAGATATCCTGGGCCCACACCCTGTAGGGATTTTAGGTGAAAACTGCCATTTGAATTGTACTCATAAATCATCTGGGAAGTGGTACAGTACTTACAATATAGTCATTATATTGCTGATTTTCTTCATGCCAATGACTATGAGGGCCGCTGCATTCTGCACAATTTGGTAACCTGGACCTCAAGTTGTTGATGCCTATTTGAAGTAAAAACCACACTCACCTATGATTTAATGAAGGTGGTGTTTCTCACCGTTGGATAATTAATGTTACTTCTGAGTCTGTCCCTAGATAAGATTGAGCTATAGGGTCATATTGGGTATTCTGTTAGTACATGAGCTGCTCAGTAGGCTAGTAGCTGTTGGTACACAAGCTGCCAGCAGGCTCCCCCCCCCCCCCTTTGATTGGAGTTTCATTGCTTTTTATTGTTGGGTGACTTCGATCACGATGCTCTTGGGTTTGGTTCATGGGCAAATGTCATGAGTTCATGGTCTCCATGGCCTCATCCCAAATAGTAGTTAAATTGTTGAACTAGAAATTGGAAGCCTGTGATTTCTAGCCCTCTCTTAGTTATGGAAATTGGCAGGGTGACTTTGGAACAGTCACACTCTCATTCAACCCATGTTAAAGAAATTGTTATGGGGAAAATAGGACGGAGCAATATGTACGCACCTTGACCTATACAAAAATAAAGCCAGTATATAAATCAAATCAATCAGTAATCTCAGATGCAGCACATGCAGCATATCTTAGATCTTGTATTTGTTTCAGAGCAAATCTGCTGTAATCTAGATACTGGGTGCATTTCCATCAGCCTTTTACCATGGTCAAATAATATTTTGGTATAGTTGAGACTGCCAGGTAGAACCTCTGTAGGATGAATGAACCAATTCAGATGGTACACCACAGGCATACAATGGCTCTTTATGATTTCCCAGTGATGTTGCAGAAAACTATTTTCCCATATCCGTAGTGCAAAACTTCAGTGGATTATTTCTTTTTGTCTGAATGTTGCAGTTGGTTTATTTTTGAGTTCAAGTCTTCTTGGAAAAGAGAAGCATGTTTACTTAGGATAGCACAGAAGGCTCTTTAAAAATACATTATCAAATGGAGAAAAATATAATTTCTTAACAAACAAGATGTCACTGCAATAGTACAAATGTCATATTTAAATTCATTCTATTAAGATGTATGGCATTTAATGGTGGGGCCTGGAAATGACTTTATAAATTGAACATTATTCCCCTACAAAAGGGATGGTATATTTTTAAATCAAGCTTGTAAAAACTCACTCATCAGTGGTTTGTGAAACTTGAGTACACTGATGCTTCAGTACTCAATTAATGTCAAGCAATATGGATTTCAATCTGGCCTGAATATATTTAAACAAATGAACTAGAGACAAATGTTGGCTCTTCGGCCAGCCAGAGTTTTAAAAAATCCATTTTCTAGCCCATTTATAATAAGAGCTAATTTGAATGTAATTTATCTGAAGCACAATGGGTTTCTTAATTCTTACGTGCATCTATTACTTACAGTTTAAGGAATGGTTATATTATGGATTTGAGGGGGCATTTAAATAAATTTCATCGAAGTGAACTGCGTCATCCAACTCTTCAAAAATAAAATGTTAAAAAAAGCTAATTTGGTATGGAAAGCATTTGAGGGTGCTAGAACTTGAAAGATGTTCACAAGCAAGCCATAAAGCAGGTATTTGAAAGCATTGTAAGGGGAGGGGAGATATTGTGCTGTTCTAGGGCCAAAATTAGGAGGAATTTGAGCCTTTCAGTTCAACCAATTATATTAACGGGCATAAGTTTTTGTGAACTACAGCTTATTTCATCAGATGTAGTGATGAAGCCATAGAGTTTGTGATAGTCTTTGACTTTTAATAAAAATGTTCATTTGGAAGGGTACTTACCAGACCTTCTGGTATTTGAAAGGAAACATTCTCCCTATTCCTATTGTTCTGGAATTAAAATGAAGTTGTTCCTTGTTCACTTTAACCTATTGAAATTATTAGAGTTTATGTCTTACTGACATATGTGAGGCAGTGGTGGGTTCCGGATTCCGTTCCACCTGGTACAGCATCACCCCCATGGATGCGCACAGCGCACGTGCATACACACGCAGTACACGCATGCATCGAACTTGCCTGCGACGCTTCCGCAAGCCTCCGTGATGCTCCAGCTGCTCGGCGGAGCGTTACGCAGGCGCCATACGCACCGTATGCGTGCGGGGAAGCACCAAAAGCTTAAAGGACAGATAAGGAGCTCGAGCGTGTGGGTGGGCCCTCCGGAGCACTGTACCGGAACGTTACCCAGTGCTCCGGGCAGGCTCAGGTACGCTCATACCGGGGCGTACCGCCTTCAACCCACCACAGATTGAGGTTATGATCCAGTCCTGGTTCAAGAAATCTCAAATTATTATACTGACTTTGGACATCCTTCTTAACATGTCTCTTCCCAGCAGAATGAAATTATTGGTAATTAGTGGTAGAAAAATCCTTTCAGATAATAGCAGTCTAAATGAAGAGCGCTGTTCTCAGATATGTTCTTCTACTGCTTAACTACCTTGTGCTCAATAGATCTTTGTTTCTGAACTTTTCCACACATTTAAACTTTGAGGATACAATTCAGATTTAGTCTTATTTAAGAAGAGAACCATTAAAATAAATGGTTTTTAAGTTACTCATGATTAACTTAGGCTAAATCAAAGCAACTAGGCTTGTCCTATTTTGGTTGCATTTTAATCTGAAATTCATTGGCTTATAAACATGAGCTTACAAAAATCATTCTTTGGCCATACGGTAGATGTTCTTTAGGATATGAGCCACGGTGGTTAGAGGGCAGTACTACAGGCTACTTCTGCTGATTGCCGGCTGCCTGCAATTTGGCAGTTCAAATCTCACCGGCTCAAGGTTGACTCAGCCTTCCATCCTTCTGAGGTCGATAAAATGAGAACCCAGATTGTTGGGGGCAATATGCTGACTCTGTAAAACTGCTTAGAGAGGACTGTAATGCACTGTAAAGTGGTATATAAGTCTAAGTGCTATTGCTATATGAACATTTGCAGCAGTAATGGATATTTCTGGTCATGATACAGTTTTGGAGGCCTGTAGGGAGCACACGTAACACCACCATTACATCACTGGCTGCTGATCTGCTTCCAGGTACAATTCAAGGTGTTGGTTATTATTTTTAAAGCCTTTATGGCATAGTCCAGGACACCTGCATAACCATCTTTTCCCACTTGTGCTGGTAGAAGGGGTTTACTGCAGATCCCATCAGCCAAGGAATTTTGGCTGGTAGGATCCAGGAAAAGACTCTTTTCTGCCATGACTCCTGCCTTTTGGATCGTCTTGCCACAGGAGATAAAATTCACCATCTCTCTTTTAGTGTTAAAATGTGGCTATGCTAACTGGGATGAGATCCTGAAGAGAAGCTGCTGGCTGAAGGTGATAGGTACACTAAGAGAGAAGGCACCCCATCCATCAATTTCAATCTTTTTTATTTATAATTGTTTGGATAGTTGTACATTTTATCACTATAAGCCAGCAGAGTCACTTCAAACCATTAGATGGCTAATAATAATAATAATAATAATAATAATAATAATAATAATAATAATAATAATAATAATAATAATAATAATAATAATAATAATAATAACCATCAGTCAAATGCAAAACGCTGCACTGCTTGGATCTGCATGTAACAAAAATACGTTACGACGTCCTAGGCCCCTGGGTGGGGCCCGACTAGTAATCAATGCCAAATCCGGCAAAACAACTGGCCGCTGTGATACAATCGTATAATAATAATAATAATAATAATAATAATAATAATAATAATAATAATAATAATAATAATAATAATAATAATAATAATAATAATAGGGGGAAGAAGAAGGAGGAGGAGGAGGAGGAGGAGGAGGAGGAGGAGGAGGAGGAGGAGGAGAGAAGAGAAGAAGAAGAAGAAGAAGAAGAAGAAGAAGAAGAAGAAGAAGAAGAAGAAGAAGAAGAAGAAGAAGAAGAAGAAGAAGAAGAGAGCCAAAATAACTATGAAACAATATTGAAAGGAGAAATCTAGCAGTGGGTTGTTGATCTGTGTTCTTTGTCAATAGAAATCATGCATTTTCAGGAGGGAGAAAAAAGACAAAGAAGCTGTTAAAAATTAAGTGTATAAAAACTAAAGTGATTGGGTTTGACTGGGAAGATGGAGTGAACAATTATAATTATACAAAACTCAGTGGATTTTCTACTCCTTCAACTGCATGAAACGTGAGAAAATATTTAAACATTTAGCCACATGTCTTGATTCCCCCTCCAAGGCAGAAAAGGGGTGTGCAACAGATCCAACCTAGCCTATCCTGTGACATCTCTTCACTGGGGACTTTTCAGGCAAGAGTTTTCCGATTTGAGAGAAAAGGCTGGAAGTCAGAAGGGATCTGATATCGGCTGTTCTGTGCTGGATGATTTCTTTTTTCTTTTTAAAATAAACCATGTAGCAGATAAAAGATAGATGCCACGAAGCAGGAAGGCTTTCTAAAGCCCAAAATTGATTCAAATAAGAGATATGAAATCAGCTATTTGCAATGGAAGAAAAATCCTCACTATTTCTAATGTGAGATTTCCTTCCATTGTTAATAGAGATAGTTACAATGAACCCCCCAAAGGTTCTTACAACCCAATTTCAAAGTTATTATAGTTGTACCCAACTCCCAAAGTCACGTGATTGCATTTTGAGCATTTGGCAACCGACTTACCTTTATAGCCATTTGCAGCAGAGGTGGGTTCCGAGGTAGTAACTCGGCCACCCATGCACCCAAACCGGTTCTATTGTTGGCGGTACCATCTTTATGCAGAACAATCTCCATTGCAGAAATGTAATTTTCCCGCCTTTTCTAACGTTCTGCACACACACATACCGTTTTAGGTGTAAACGCACACACACGCATTTACAAAAAAATTTGCAAACCGAACCATCAGTAATGCTGGTGACAACCCCCCCCCTGATTTGCAGTGTCCCACAGTCATGTGACCACAATTTTTGACTGCTACATTTGGAACCAGCTGTGACTTCTGTAAGTGCTCTTGGCATGGGCGATGGGGACAAAAGTCTCCCAATTTGGGAGAAGAAATTCTTGCTTGTAATAATATCAGTAACTTGTTCCTCAGTCTAAGCTGCAAAGATGGCAGAAGCAAAGAACTAAAGCAATAAATAAATAAATAAATAAATATTTATTTCTTAGCCGCACCCTCTCCCGAAGGACTCGGGGCGGCGTACAATGAAACATATGAAATAAATATGTGGACAAAACAAACATATAACAGAGACATATACCGAGACATACACAAGGAGGAGGTCGGCTGATGAATAAAAAACAATTAGAATACAGTGATTAAAAAACCCCTAAATAATTAAATATAATTAAAATACCCAATTAAAAACCCGTCAGGAGCGATATGGTTAGATCAAAGTTGAGCCAGGCCAGCTACTTGGAATAGGTGGGTCTTAAGCTTAATACGAAAGGAGCGGAGGTCAGAGGTATTCCTAATATCCGGAGGGAGGTCATTCCACAGGGCTGGGCCCGCCACAGAGAAGGCTCTACTCCTAGGCGCCGCCCCCCGACACTGTCTAGTGGATGGCACCTGGAGGAGGCCCTCTCTGTGCGAGCGGATTGGTCGCAGGGATGTATTTTTCTCTGGTCATGATCTAATTTAAGCTTCCCTATGCTGGATTATTATTATTATTATTTTTGCAAATGAGTCATGGAAAGAGCTAGTGATATTTGGAGAAAATTAAAATTACAAGCTGGACAGCATTATGCACTCCTAACATGCCAAGGACATCTGCAAAATACTTTTGAAAAAATGTGTTGTGTTGCGTTCTTTCGGGGTTGTATTTCTAGTTGATGTTCAGTGTACTACTCAAAGTCACTTTGTTTGAGTTGGGCAGTGATATAAATGCTGCAAATAAAGGAACCAACCAACTTCTCTTATCCTCCGTAATCTCTGGCTACCAGATGTAGTAATCAAAGTTTAGATGGCTTTCAAACTCACCAGGGGAGAATATTTTGATCTCTATGTAGAGCCTCAGTATTTATTCTCAAGTTAATTGTTTGAGGTTGGGTCTACTAACCTTAGTCTCCTCTACTCTAAGTCATATCCATGCCAACAGTCTTTTGGCAATTCAGAAGAAACATAAATTGTCAAACATAGTAACTTCGTGGAGCCCTTGTCTTGTTTTTATATTAACTATATATATAAAAACAAAGAAAACAAAAACCCAACATAAAAAGGGTGGGGGGACTGAAAGAAACAAAAACATACAAGATATATATTTAGAGACATAAATAAATTGAAGCCATAATTCACTGCAATAGCTCATATCAATTCTGAAAACTATTAAATAGCTGGACCTATTGCTTTTGCAGGGATGAACTGTAAGTATTTT
The DNA here is from genome assembly GCF_964273705.1 of Natrix helvetica. NCBI lineage: Eukaryota > Metazoa > Chordata > Lepidosauria > Squamata > Natricidae > Natrix > Natrix helvetica. The sequence continues at coordinate 43,792,587 of NC_138548.1, forward strand.
GATCCAGAGGTCCATTTTGTTTGTCTAGAACTTAAAATATTGAATCCCAAAGTTGAGTTAATGCAGATAATTGCTTTTTAATTTAATTTAAAAATTAAATTTAACATTAACTTATCTACAACTCTAACAATGTAAATGGAATAAAATCAATTCTAAGATATTATTTCTTGCTGGGAATAAAAGATATAATCTAAAAAAATATATTGCAGTTATTAACATTTCTTCTTTTTTAACTGGTTAAGTAAAACACGAAAGAAAAAATAAAAAATAAAAAAAAATGCACATATACATACCTAATAAGGTGGAATATGAAATATATGACATATTTATTTTTAAATAGTTGTTACACAGAGTTATTTATTACTTTACAAAAATATTCTGTCTAAATTTGATTTGGACAATTATATTTTGTGGATTGAATGAATTTAAATTAAACATGGTTTAATTTCTGTTACAGATGAATTCTAAATAATATAATATTGTTATTTTTATCTCTTTATTTTGAAACCTAATAATGAAGCCATGAAAAATACTAATTAAATGTGAAAAATTATCCATATTGCAGTTAAATAAAGATTTTATCTGTGACTTTTGTTTTCCATTTATTAACAAGATATAAAAAGCATTGTTGCTTTTTTCTTTTCTTTTCTCTTCTCTTCTTTTCTTAACAAAGCTGAGAATAGCAGGTTGGAACAAGGAAGAAAACAAGATTCAGAAAGTACTTTATGCCACCTGAAACACTATAATCAGTTTCAATTTTTGAACCATAAATCTTAATAATTTCTACTTTTTCTGATTTTTTAGCATTTTATCATTTTCATAGGTAACTATAAACTGAAGCAAGCTATGCATTTTACCTGTCAATGTAGCACTTGATTTGTTGTAAGCATTTCCAAATACAGGCTAATTTCTTTTATATGGTAACTATTTTATGTCATTTAAAATAAAACTATTAGGAGAGATTTCTTTTTCTGTCTTTCTGGAAAAGAAAAGAAAAAAAGCCCTCAGGAAATTTCTCTGCTCCTACCTCCATTTGTAAACTCAACAGTTGGAAGAACTGTTTAAAAATACCCAAAGTCTCTAAGTTATCAGTCTGATATGCAACTCCACCAGTTTTTATAAAAGTAGCTCTAGAATCAAAAGTACTACTGTCTCCTGTCTGGTGGTTCATCTGCCCAGAGGGAATATACAATCTGTTCCTAAGTCCCAAAAATTCTTTGATGACATTTCATTTCTCATCCAAGAAGCTTCTTCAGTTCTGGCTGAATGGTGGAGAATGGAAGGATTTATATTATCTGCAGCCATCTGGTTGTTAGTACTCTCTCTGAGAATTGTTGAGGTTTAAACTGTGTCCTCAAAGTCACCTGAATGTGAGGATGTGAGTGTGGAACGTTCTTGGAACTTCAAAGAGGAAAAAAGAAAGTCCAGTTGCTCCAAAGGTGCTTTTTCAATAGGCAACTGGACTTTCTGGTTTTTCTTTTTCTTCTCATCCAAGAAGCTTCTTCAGCTCTGATCCGATGTTGGGGAATGGGAGGATACACCATCCAGTCAGAGCTGAAGAAGCTTCTTGGATGAGATGGGAAAGGTCTTCAAAGAAAACCCAGAAAGTACAGTTGCCTCTTGAAAGAGCACCTTTGGGACAACCATGACCTGGATGACTGAGACAATCCAATCGGTTCCTAAAGTTGGGATGAACTACTGACAGCCCACCACTGCTCGTATCTGAAGGTTATTTTGCTAAACTTTAGTGGCAAGATTGTATATTTTAAGTTACCTGTGATTTCTCCACTCAAACCCCAAAATAGAAAGCAAACCATTAGCATGCTTTCATTCCTACCCGTGAAACCTCTCCATGAAATTATGAAAAATTGACCATATGAACAGCACAGTTCTCATATTTTTGGTAGGAATGGAAGTAATTTTCCTCTCAAAGGACTCTCATTCACATTTAACAAATCTGTTACATCTCACTGCAGTGATATCCCTGTAGCTCCAGCCCTTAGCAGCTTGCACATCCCTGCCCCAAGGAATGTGGCCCAGAAGCCAAGGATGTTCCAATTTCAGATGGGTAGGTGCTCTGGTAAATTCTATAGCAATTGTCTGGGTATAGGCTGCCTTTGAAGAATAGATCAAAAACTTAAATTAGTCCCAAATGCAACTGCCAGGTTACTAAATGAAACTAATTAAAAGGTCTTTAAAGTATCTCATGGTATTTATAGCTCAAAACAGAACCCAAAAACAAACAACTGGTACAGATTAGGCTATATATATATATATATCAGGTCTAGTTCTGTTGGTCATTGGAGAGCAATTTCTTCCACTAGCTATTTTTTTAGGATAGTTTCACACCACTTGTGTTACTTATATACTACTAAAGGTTTCTTTAACATGACCTTTAAATAGGTGAAGCCGTGCATCATAGGGCAATAATTTTTAAACCAAGGTTTCTCAAATGAGCTAATTTAGGAAATGGATACAAAATCTGGGACACATGGCTTCCAAGGAAAACTGCTCAATGAAATTTGAGGCTGTTGTGGCTGCTTCAGTGCTATTGGCTGCTACTGTTCTTCATTCTGAATGTTCCATGCCAGTTTCCCAACTAGTCTTGCAATCTTTTACTCTGTCCCCTCCCAGCAGAAGCTATTTTACTGCCTGCGGGAAGGGAAGGGAAGGGATGGGGAGGGGAAGGGAGGGAGAGAGGAAGGAAGAGAGGAAGGAAGGAAGGAAGGAAGGAAGGAAGGAAGGAAGGAAGGAAGGAAGGAAGGAAGGAAGGAAGGTAGGTAGGTAGGTAGGTAGGTAGGTAGGTAGGTAGGTAGGTAGGTAGGTAGGTCGGTCAATGGGGAATCTGGCAGGAAGGTAGAAGTTACTCTTGTTCCCATTGCTTGCTGCCAACCCGTGGTCATTCTGCTTCTCTGTTTAGGCAAAGAAATAGGTCTGAAATGATGACCCAGCAGGGGCATAGGTTGTTCAGTAGTTTATCTAAAATTCTTGTTGGCCTTGTGCCAGAATCTCTTGAACCTTGCAGATTTGTATGATGTGCATCAGCACTTGCTCCTGCAACAAAACACAGCATGTTTCATACAAAACAATATTTAAGATTAAGGGGGAAAAATCACATAATAAAAGACAGGCCAATGACAACAAGGTCGACTTCATTATCCTCCTCTGCCATGAAAAGCAATGGAAAGGTAAAGATTGAACACTTTGCCATGCATAGCAATTATTCGGCTTGATTACCTCCTGCCCAGCAGCACCGAATATACACTTGCAGAGGTTACATTCAATGTTGATAGATCTAGAAATGCAGCGTATTGCTGTTCCCTTTCCAGCTGAATCTAGTGGAAGCTATTTGCCAGCAATCTATTTTTTTCCCTGCAATTTGAAGAAATGTAGCATAATATTTATTTCTCAAAAAGAAAATGAAACGCGGCTCTTTTATTAGCATTATGAACAAAGCACTTTCCATTTGAAACCTAACTTGTATAAACAACTAGAGACCATTGTGCCTTTACCTGCTATTATGCTCAATATTGTTGGTTATAGTTTATATTCTTTGTAATACACGGAGTTATCTTGCTGATATTTTTATTTTCTTTTTGCCCAAACAAATGAACTTACCGAATCACGATCATATTAACCAAATGGCTGAAAGTACAGAAATGTAACATGGTTTTCTGTCCAAGGTATATCATAGTGTGGCAATTTCTATTTCCATTTAAACATGAATTTATACTTTATAATGGGTGTGTGTATACACACACATACACACACGCATTTATCAGGAATAGTTCTTTCTTTGGTTCCTGTTTGTAGAAAATCTGTATTTTCAATGCCCCCCATGAACACACTTTTTTCTATTATGAAGGGAACATTAAAAATTGGTTCTTTGAATTGCAAGGTGGAACTCCAAAATTTCTATTAGCAACATTTCCCAGCATGCAATCTTCCAGATTTTCCAGATCGCCTCACAACTGAGGCAGTTTTTATACCCCAAATATCCCACGTTAGATCAACTTGTGCTCCAAAAGCACCAGGGAGGTTGGAATAAATGTGGTTTTTAGTGTGCGAGCTTCTGCGCACTGAGCTGAGAGTAATTCCTATTTAATTCAATGGGACTTATTTCCCATAGAATATGCCTAGAATTAAGCGGTAAAGTCTTGCAAAACCAAGAGCAACCAACCAATCAATCTGTCCCAAATCATTAGAGCTTTGCATTTATAGAAATGTGTAGAATTTGTGGAAATCCTTCCCCCTCACCTCAATTTTCCTTTTGAAAATCAGAAGCATAAATAAAAATAAATCAGAAGCTTAAATCAGAAAATCAAAATTTGAGCTAGGTATCAGAAAATAGTTTAAAAGAAAAACTCCTTGCAGACATCTTTAAAAAGGTTTGTTGCTGTTCAATCGCTAAGTTGTGTCCAACTTTTTGTGACCCCATTTCCCTCCTCCCCCTGGCAGTGGTGGATTAAGGCTCACTGGTGCTCTAAGCACTGACATATCTTGATGCCCCCTCCTTTGTACATACTGTACAAATCTTCATTGATTTTTCTTCTTTCTCAACTTTGCGGTGCCCCCTTGGGCCTGGTGCCCTAAGCACGTGCTTAGTCTGCTTAATGGTTAATACACCACTGCCTCCAAACTTTCCCAACTCTAAAGAGGTAGATGATTCCAAACTTGAGAGCCCAAAGAAGAGTATGGATCATCCCATCCACTCCAGTTGATCCAAGATTAGACTAATAACAATTGTCAGCATACAGAGCTATATGTTTAAGTTGCTAGGTTGCTCCTCGTCATTGTCCATACATACATCTGATGTTATTGGGAGTTTTCATTCATTATTACAAGGCTATGGGAGTCTCATTTTTACAGAAGATGCCCAATGAAGAATAAGTAATTATCTTCTTTCAGTTTACCCATCTCTAACCTTTGATTCAACTGCTGCCTATCATGCAAGGGTGAACATATTGTCCTACAGCTATTTAAGATGATCTATCTGCCAGTAGTATTAGCCAGTGTAGCTGTTAAGTTAGTGATTGGAAATTGTAAAATTTGTATTTCCAATTATCTGGAGGGCACCAGATTTTAAAATGGTGGTTTGGGGCAACTATTTCAGATTTCCAGCTCCCATACTTTTTTTTCCAGTCCTCTCATATATCATGTATGAACTCTAGCTGAAGTTTTAATTCAAATGAAAAGTTCCCGGAGTTTTCAGATGCATCTATTGGCAGCTCAGGGAATTACTCCTATCAGTATATCACACTTGAAGCCAATTGCAGAGTTTAAAGCTTGATTGCAGAATTTAAAGCTATACGGAATATGCATTCCCAAATGACTCCTGGCACTTCACAATCGGTGGCACAAGGAGCAACAAAGCAATATGCTAACATCAGGCCAGAACACTGCCTATTTCAAATGACACTCATCTTACCACCACCAGCAGGCAAGCAATGCGATGGAAATTTAGTTAATTGCAGCTTTGTCATTTGCGGGTCTTCTCTTCGTCTGCAATGATTTTATTTCAGCTGTTGACTTATGTGACCTACTTTACAAAGTGCGCTTTTGCTGGTGCAATTTCAAAGTGATGGGAGCATGTGATGTAATTTGGCCACATGCAGAACACAATGTGGAGATTTCCAACATTCCAGGAATAAAACAGAGTGAATCGCATGCTAACAGAAAACAGGCCTATTAAATCTTAAGAGTTGATGGGAAGCAGCATCATAAAGTCATTACACTTTTAAGAAAAAAGTGGGCATAGCGGTCCTGTTAAGTTTTCCCAGAGTTGCTGCAGTTGTACTAGCCAACAGAACTGAATTAGTAATTCTATCTTAATGAACCTTTTGCAATGAACCATAATTTAGAAATATTTCATGTTTTTGGTCCTTCCGATATTGCTTGACTTTGGAGTAATTAGACTTGACATTCAGGGAGCTCTTCCTCTTCTTTTAAAAGAATTGAGTTTCAGAACAGCAGTCAAAGAAGTGAGATCCATGTCTGGAACAACTTTATACACAGTTCAGCTTTATTTCCCACTGAACTAAATCCAAACAGAAAGGTAATGGCAGGGAGGTATATGTGTATGACTAAAGCCTTCAATTAGAAGTGGCATTCACTACCCACACGTTGTCTACTTCCCTTCTCACCTTAAAAATAGCAAGACAATTTATAAACTAACCACTGCATGATTACTAATTCCATTAGACGACGCTTTGGATGTTTTTGCTAATAATTGATTACATAGATAAACTAGAGGAAATACTTTGCTTTTAGCTAGGATCTCATGCATAGTTATTGGATTTCCTAAACAAACATGCAATTTTATATTCAAATTGGCTTTTTCCCAAATGAACATAGATAAAATTGCATCCCTGGTTTGCTAATTCTTTGAACATTTTCAAAGCAACATGGAACACGTTCTTTTTGAAAACACTACTGAAGGCTGCCATTGCTAGTGTTGCAAACATAACTGCTAACTACCATATATTGGCTTTTTACTTTAATAGCCTTTTAACCAACTTTCTTAATGGACTGAATACAATTTAGATATAGAACTTGGCTAAAACGTAGCTTCAATTGGCTATTAAAATTTAAGAGCCAACTTAGCTAATTACAAAAAATAAGAGGAAGAGAGTGAGCTCTGGTGATAATGCTAAGCAGAGTAAGTAATAGCAAATGACAGTCTGTCTAGTCTTATTCTCAAGAGGAGATAAAACTTTTAACTTGAGAAGTCAACCAGACAATACACGACCTTCCCCCTCACCACCCACCCTCCACCAGTTCTAATTGTATTAATGGTGTTATGGCATGTCAAATCTGACAGCGCATTCAAACTTGAATTTTAGTGTATCACTTAAAGTAGCAAACTGAATATGAATTTACAAATACACTGAATTGTACATGTGTAGTCTGTATATATGCAAAATTACTGTTTGTATAATGCCATACAGCTGTACGTATCTGTTTTAATAATCATTAAGAATCAATAAAGAAAATACAATTATAAAGCAAGCAGGTTTGCACATGGTTAAAAAAAATAAAGAAACTAAACTATATTTACAATTAAATTGGATTCTCCCTGCAGATATTTTAGATTAGAATGTAGGAAAGTAAACAAGGATCTGCTGAATGTTTGTGACTAGAAAAACTGTTGAACGATTCATTATCAATACTCTCATTACACCATCAGTTGAAGAGCAAACTAGCTCTCCTGTGAAAATTATGTATGGTCTTATGTATGGTGACCACTATGAAAAGGGACAAGGGGGAAAAAATCCCCAAGTATGTGGCGTTGTCTTTAATATTCCCTGACTCAAGTGTCTCCCTGCTGTGCCTGTAAATGTCAGTCCAGTTTTTTCATGGCTGCGTGCACAGATTAGAAACAGCAGGAGAGCTTGGGAATATGACTACAATACCGGTAAGGACTCTCGTCTTCATGGCAGTGCTCAAGTAATTCTTGGAATGCAGGACCCTGCTGTTTTCTAATATTTACACACAACTGGAGTCATCAAGAGCAGTAAATGCAGCTATAAGGGAAGCTTACTTTCTTTGTGTAAGGGACTTTGCATTCAAATCAGGACTCCCAAGAATTGCCACCCCTTCTGCACCCCGCCCTCAAAAATGCCGGTTATTGCAATATTTTTAACATTGTCAAACACTTTTCCATTCTCTCCTTGCTTCTTTAAAGCATCACAGCTCCTAGGAAACATACTTGTTTGTTCTTGAAGCTTCTCTACAGATAGACAAACTTCCTGGTCTTTATCTTCAAAATCCCATTTCCTGCCTGGATCTACCTTCTATCCCAACATTCCCTTTCTTATGATTTCCACTCATCCAGTTGTAATATATTTTCCCATCCAGCGGTGTTGTTCCTTGAAATGATTTAGAGATTTGTCCCTTGCTAATCCATATGTTTAGAAGTACCTTGATTTCTCTTCTACCAACCCACTGCTAAAATCTCACATTTTCAAGGAAGCATTGGGAAAATTGATGTCCAATTCCAATTAAACCAAAATATGTATCTTTGAACTAACAGTACATTACTCCTGTTCCTCTGCCTCCATTTGATTTTTTTTATCTGGCTGTTCCTTTTTATTATTATTTTTAGACGATAACATTGTACGTATAGGTTTGAGCCAGACTGTGATTGCACACACATGCACACATATGCGACCAACAATTTACAATTACATTTTCCAAATTTATTTTACAGACATTATTTCCTTTTTATTCAAGTTTATACAAAATAGCTGAATGCAAGAATGTGCAAAGAAATGCCATAACACTCTCAAAACTTTTGTAAAATTATACTAAACCGTACATTCTACATATAAGATTTAAAAACTTTTTCAAGCTAGCACTACACGGCAAATTTAGATGTATGTTTAAACAAAGGTACAAAAGAGGAAAAAGCCAAGTGCTACTGTAATAAGGTAAAATTAAAAAAAAAAAAACCACCATGGACCCGCTACTCAGTGCAAGTAGGAAACTCATTCTGGGCTTTTTAACTTCTGAACTCTCTTCCTTGGTTTCAAGTTTGTCTTGGGTTTGGGTGAGATCTTCTGTAATTTGGGTTTGGTGGCTCCAATCTCTATAGTTATTATGAATAAAGACAATTTCATTATTAAAAAGACAGTTCAGAGAAATTCTGAATTTCATCAAATACTTTTTACTTACTAATACTTTACAATCCACATCAAATTCAGGATATTAATAACTCTAAAAATGATATCCCTAGCTGCACAAATTATATTTGATTGGCGCACATGAGTTTCTCCATTCCTTCTTGTACCGTCTTTGCCTAAAGAAATTTGCTGAAATTATTAGAAAATAAAATTGCCTTTGGGTATACTTTATAAAACTAAAACTGAATGCAAACATTATTGGGTGTATGTTACAATGCCATCCTCCTGAGAGACACTCGTGAGTGTACAATTTCAGCAAATGGCATCATCTATTAGAGAGGGCCAATTTCTTAATATCCCATATAATATGTGCTTCTGCCCACATTCCCAGAAAATTATACAATATTTTACACAATGTTTATTGTACTGTACTATTTCTGCTTCAGCATGCAGAAAATTTTTGGAGCCCCTCTTGATAAAAAAATGATTTTGGCCTGAGTCACATCAAATCGAATATTTAATGAATTTAGACAAGGAGCTATCACTACGGAGGCTAGCAAGCTTTATACAGGCTGCTGCTAAACAGAGATGGTTTTATTAACAGTTCCCAATATTTCTTCATTTTATTTGCTATAATAAAGATTTAATATTGGCACTGATTTTTGCACATTATAATGTATATTATTAAAGTATGGATACTTTTATGTAGGTTTTAACTTATTTGGTGTGTCTGGCAATCAAAACTATAAACATATTGAATTGAATTGAATATTTGATTGGAACAAGGAACTGGAAACCCATCTTGAGTAAATATCTAGCCAACTTTCTCTGGCTCCAGCAAAATAAATTTCCTGAAGGGACAAAAAGTGTTAAGAAAGAAAAAAATGATTTTGAAGACGGAAGCAATAGTGGAGTTGCTTGTTCTGACTTACATTGTTTATACTCAAGTTTTAAGTCTTACTCCATCAACTGATGTGGAAAATGAAGTAAACAGCTGTGCTTTCAGTTTGATTGCTCAAATGGAAGCATAGGGAACACTTGTCTATAGCCACAACAACAAATGTGTGCTTCCCATGCATCCACATAAACTACAAGCCTTGAAATTGAGGGGGAGATACACTTACTGAAAAAGTATAATCCATCCTTAAGCAATGCTGAAATACTTCAGTTTAGCTCTCGAGCCTTAAGTGACCTTTGCATCTAGTCAGAAGTGTCTAGTTTTCCGTATTTTATTAACATGGAATAAATACAGAAAAATATACACTTTACTTGTAGCTAAGAGATTCCTCTTCAATCTGATTTTAACCATAATGTACTTCAATAATAGTTGTGTTAACTCAATATCTAAATTACTTTACTATCCACTAAAATTCACAAGCCTTTCATGCTGCCTGCTATGAGTTTCACATGTAATTCCAGACCTTAATCGGAGTCCTAAGTTAGAATCCAGTTCAAATAACATCTCGGCAGTTTCTGTATAACTTGTGACTAAAGCATTAAACAGTTTATTCCTTATGGGTTTTGGGAATGTAATAATGCCTTGATAATATATTGCCCAAGATTGACTATTAAGGTTAAGCAAAAGAGGACTGATTCATATCTAGAGTGTGATAAATTTCTCATTTCACAAGGGGAAATTTCCATCTGTTGAAAGAAACAGTGCTATCATCCAAAAGAGAACTTGCATTGGAAAGTATTTTAGAATGATAACCTAACTATACAAATATGGTGGATATGACTGCTAAACTGACTCTCTGGGATTGGAGTAGAAGGTGCTTTTCTTCACTGGTTGCACTCATATTTATGATCAACTCTTGAGAATGGCTTTCAGGAGTTTCTACTTGGTCTCATGGCTGCTGAACTGTGAGACTCCACAGGGATCCATCCCATCATGTTCAACATTTTAATGCAACAACTCATTGAGTTCATTGGAGTCTGGGGTTAAGTGCCACAAGTATTATCCATTTGAGCCAACTGATTGCCAATAAACTGAAGATGTTCTTTAAAATGAGACAATGTGAATTGACTAGGAGCAGGAATCTGCTATGTTTCTGAATAAGGTTACATTCTCCCTGAAAAAGCATGCATGCAGCTTTCTACGCTAGTGCAGAACACAAGCTGGTATATTCTTCAGAAATTCCATAATGCTGAACCTAAAATAACTACGCTGCCCACCTAATATGAGAGCCAATTTGGTGTAGTGCAGAGGGCCACACAAGCTGCACGTGCTCGCCACTTTCACAAGCACTCACGTGCAAGCCTAGCACTTGCACAAGCACTCACATGCAAGCTTACCTCTCCTCTCCCCCCCTCCCACTGGACAGGTTAGGGCCTGCTGGTGTAGTGGTTCAGAAGTAATAAAGATGGAGATGGCAACTACTTTATCTTACTAAGGCTCAGGGTTGGGAGAGATCAAGCTGGAAATGGCTTGGATGGAGGTGGGTTCTGTCTGGCAATTGGGTGGGATTTAGTTAATGATGGAAGTGATACAGCCAGGCCAGGCCGGCTGCATCAGCAGCAGGAAGAAAAACACAGCAATGGTCAGCTAGGTTGGCAGAGACCGAACATAAGCTGGCAGCCCTGGTAGAGACAGTGTTGTGCCTGGTGATCAGAAGGGCAGAAATTGGGAATCAGGGTAGGGGGAGCATCTATCCTATAATTGTAATTTCAATTGCAGGTGGGGTGCTAAGCACCCAAATTTTGAACACCTGACCACGGGTGGTGGTGGTAGTACAACAGCCATAACTTTAGGGATTGGTCTTACATACCAGTCATTCAGCATTACTAACTACAAATGGTTATTGAACAAATATTGTTAAGTGAGGACCATTTATTGTTAAATGATATTCAAGGGCTTTAAGGCAGGGGTCACCAACGCCTGGGCCGCGAACTGATAGCAGGCTGCATCCCGTTCAAAATCAGGCCACACATGCAGCACAGAACCAGACTGCTGCTTTAAGTGTCAAGTACTGATACTTGAAAGAGCATATCTCCCAGTTTCTAAATGTTTCTGTCTCCCAGTTTCTAAATGCTCAAATGTTAAGACCTGGATGAGCCATAGTAATATATGGCTACAGGTATGCAATGCCATTTCCCTTGAGGCTAGGCTAGGCTTGTGCTGACATTTTGTGTCTTTCAATATCAGTTACCATTACTGTCACAGCCGGTTTATGCCTTCTGACTATTAGCTGTATCTTTGTCTTGGTTGTTGTGACTGGGTCTTTACTGGGCTATAGTTATAGTTAACTTCGTGTACTATTTTTCCTTGTTCTCTTATAAATTGTAGCTTACCACAAGATGCTCTGAATAATAGGTTGGCTATAAATGTTTTTAAAAAATAAGAATGCCAATAATATTTGCTGTCCAAAGCAACACAGCTTCATTTTGTGGCGCCAACTCAGTCAGATCAAAGAAGGAATATAATTCAAGACAAGCTTTAACTCAGGAAAGCAGGACGCTATACTTCAACATTTTTAATAGAAACATTGAGGTGGGCTGGAACCGCCAATCCAAGTGTCTTCTGGGCATGAAAACTGTTGCAAGCCTTTGAAGTGATTGTTTTGATGTATACCAGGTGCCACTACATTTCACAGAACTGTCTAAAAAGTGCGCCTTGATTGAGGTTTCTTTCGAAGGGAAGCAATCCTTTGATGCTCTGCACAGTCCTAACTTGAAAATTATACCATCTGCCACAGTGCCTTTTAGAGACGGGCTATAACTCACAGGCAGCGAATGTGTGAGGTCCAAACTAATTCCTGGCATTTCCTGCTAAAGAATTGGCAAGGCTTCCTTTCAGTCGTCCTGCTGATGTGCATCTGCTGGTCATAAACTACAGATTATGCCAAAATACTACCAAGATTTTATCGTCTATCTGCATAACTCCCTTTTCTTAAAGTAACTGCACTCACTGTTGCAAGTGACTGCTGCTGTTGCTGCTGCTGCTACTACTGCTACTGCTGCTAGCCTCTGGCTGCAACCTGCTGTGATGAATTGGTTGTGGGGAGTCAGCACTTCCTGACAGTGAATTGGACAAGATAGGTGAGGATAGAAATGAAAACAGAGAGGAAAATAAATGATGGGAAAAGGGGTAGGGAGCCACCGCCAACAACTTTCATCAACTAACTGTCATCAGTTTTATATGATGAGCAATAAATATATTTCACATTTGCTACTGGCAGATAGCTGACAATCTTTCTTTTTCCCAACAAAATAGTTAACATTTATTGTACAATTTAAACATCTTTGAATTTTTCTACAGCGATAGATCAGTGACAAATACTAATAAGAATCTTTGACTTACTCGGTGATGCAAGCTTTCTTTTTTTGGTATTTTTCACACCGTCAACAGCTATTTCGGCATTGTCCTCATCAGCAGTAGCTGTCCCTGATGCAGCAACTAATTTTCTTTTTGTCTATCGTCCAAATCAAAACAGAAAAAGTGCGCACAGGCAAGTTAAACAAATGATAACGCCATACATAAAATTGCTAACCATATTTCTCTATCAAAGTTTCCCATCCTCTGAGTAATTAACTCAGAAAGCTTTTAACAGAAAAAGCATGTTATCTTAGGAATCATGCTATGATTTTTAATATCTTATTTTGTACAGGTTCCTGCATGAACATATTTTACTCTATTCAGCAACAAGAGTATAGTTTACAGTAATCAGGTACAATTACAACAGCATATTGAGTGTGGGCCTTCCATACAACAATATTTCTTATGCATACAAAATTTACTTCTTGCGCTGCCTAAGCAGCTCCCTTTATATTGAAATTTTATTTTAAGTGATTGGAGAGATTCTTGTCTTGTACAAATTGCAGACACTTCTCTGCTAAGAAATTCAGGTTTTACACACATTTCTGTAAGAACTTCTGTAAGGAAATATTCATTATATTTCATATTTTCAGAATAGTGAAATACGGTGCTAATGCAATGAAAAAATACATATTCCAGTACTATTTTGAAATTATTGTTAAAAGAATACAGATTGCTATATAATTAGTGTAGAATTATAGCTCATGTAAAAATCACACAAATTGGAAGCATTCATTTATTATTTAAGATCAAAATTTAAGCTACAGCCAGTGAACCCCAAAAGTTGAATTCCAAGCAGCCACCATTGCCAGCCTCCTTTCCATACCGATTTATAATAGTTTGAAAGTATTCCAATTAGAAAAGAACATAGATAAATAAAATTCTGACTCTTCCTTGTAGAAGTGATTTCTAAAAGCTTTCAGACTTATTTGGTTAAAATGTTGTTGTTGTTATGCCTTTACCCTCCACAGCAAGAACTGCTCTCAACCAGAAATGCATCAGGTTAGACACTTTATAAATGGTGCAGAGAGGACAAAATGCTCCAAAATAAACTGGAACTGTGTATATATTTCCCCAGTTTTACTATGAACGTTAAGAAGCCAAAATATTTTTCAATGTCCTTAGCCTATCAGCACAAAAATTACTATTAAACCTCCACTCACTTTTTTGGTACCTTTGATCAAAGTATATCCAGAGTGAAATAGCTCAAGTGGCTACAAGCTTATATAGTCAATGAGAAAAGGGGAGAGTGCACTACATCTTTCCAAAGTGTTGCTTCATGATTACCATCTAAACCCTGCTGGGCTGAACAGATTGGTTCGATAATTACATACAATAACTGCAGTGGGCAGGTAACCCTCAGCTGGCACAGGGCAGCTCCCCTGGGAGAACTTCCATATGCAAACGGCACTGATGGAGTGCATTAGGTACATCTTTCTTGCCGGTGCATAGGCCTGATTAACACCAACCCAAACTCCAAGGTTAGCATGTCAGCAGATTTGTGATGCATTAGGCAGGAATAAACACAGGCATTTTTTTCTTTTTTTTGTCCAAAATTAAGGAGACATAGTTCCCATTGTATTGCTTCTACATACAGGATATAAATGCATTCTTCCTGTCTAACTGAAATAGAGCTGTGCTTTTTTAAAAGACTTACTGTTAAAGCAGCTACTCAATACTTTCCACACACTAATATAGTTTCCCAGCTTATACACTGAAAGGCACATTCTTAATCTTGATCCAGGCCAGCTAGATAGCAAGGAAAGTCAGGTATCGTTCTCTGACAGAGGCAACACTCAAGTCTGATGCAGAGTGCACAGCGAACTATGAATTACTAATTCATATTTATTTCAGTTCAAATGAAGCTGTTACCAAATGTCAGCAATGGGCTCATCACTAAGCATATTCCATGGCTTGAGTAGTTTACAAGCTCAATAATGAATATTTTCACTGCATGAAAATGAAGGAAACTTCTTTTTTGGCAGAAGTTAGCTGAACAAATGTAAATGTTACAGTAACATCATCCATTTCATATGAAAGTGAATTAAATTTAAGCCTAGTAGGGAATGCTCTCTCATTAATAAATCCCAGAACCAGAATCACTTAAAATGCACAATAGAGAAGATGAATAACTCCCTCTGTAACCAATTTCTATTAGCTGGGCAGCAACTGTTTCTACTATTTCTCAATTTACTAGCCATTATGATATGGCATCATCATATGTTCCCAACAGAATGCAGTTTTGAGGTTCAGCTTGGAATCGATTCCTAGCCAATATTGAAATTGAAAAATGTATTGTGCAGTTCTATGCAAAAGTATGTTGTTACTGGAATTTGTTCCCTAGCAGGTATACAGCTGTACCCCAGTTAAAAACATAATGGAACTCATTTGGAGAAGGGGGGAGGGAGAGAAGGGTAATTCATCTTATACTTGTCTGAGAGCTAAGGAATATGGCAATCTAGCCAATCTCCTACTGGGTTAGGAGCCTGAGCATCCTTAAACCTGTACACTCCTACCCTTTTCTTCATATCCAGCCATTGTTTGAGAACTAACTAGTTTGAAAAATGAATCTTTATACAAGATCTTCTCCAAAAACAAAAGGGACGAGACCTTTGTTCAGGTAGGGAAAAGAATGTGTGAACAAACCAGAGAATTGTTATGCAAGTCTTTATGGGATCGCAACAGATTTAAGCAGTAAATCCTTGGAATCATCAGAATAATCAAAAAAAATTCTTTCTAATGAAACACTACAAGGTTTATCAATCCTTTCTACCTACCTTTGTAATAGCCTGCCTCATTTCAAAAGGAGCATTCATGACACATAAGGCAGGTTTTTACTAATGCAGCATCATTGTAAAGAGAGTTACATTTTATGCATTCAGAACTAAAGAATTCTACTCCATTTTTATTAATTGAGTCTCTTTTCCAATTATAAACTAAATAAATGCTTTTAGGATTTTTCTTCTACAAAGCACTATTAAACTGACACAGTAGAAATGAAAACCTCAGTACACAATATCTATCAAGTTAGACCTTGGAACTATATTAAGACAACCATTTCTATTTTTTTTTCATTTCACATGCTAATCAAAAAGCCCAAAGCGAAAAGTAAGAATAGGAAGCAAGCTGCAAGTTCCTTGAGATGTTTAAAAGGATTCATGTTTCCAGTCCTTTGTAAATCAACTTTTCATCTGAAAGACATTCTATTCATTTGGCTGCAGAGCTGCAATCCCATTAGGCTCACAAGGTCCTCCTTGTTTTAACACCTACAAGCAGTAGTCCTCGACTTACGACCATTTTGTTCAGTGACTGTTCAAAGTTATAGCAATGCTGAACGCAGGGACTGAGACCTGGTCCCCAAAGTTATGGCTGTTGCAGAGCCCCTGTGGTCACATGATCAAAATTCAGGCACTTTACAGCCTGCCATGCTGACACAGGAGTGCTTCAACTCTCCCACCTGCCTATTTCTCCCCCGTCTCTGCTCTTTTGCCCCTTGCACTCTGCAGCCTCTGTCGTCCTAGCTGACTTTTGCCATCTTGTTCTCATTGGCCACATAAGACTTTGTTGTTTAAGCTACCGTTGGCAGTTTCTTTACGGCACTTTGGAGAGGATGGGATGGCCTTGTGTGGCCAACAGCTGCCTCATAAAGGGTCAGGCTGGGAATACTTTGCCAGCAGCGGAAGCAAGAAGATGGCAAAGATCACTTTGGGTGGCAGAGTACAGAGCAACAGGGGCTTCAGAACGCAAGGCAGCAAGGTGACTGTGATTAGGACTGGGCTTCACACTGTAGCTCAGGGGCTTCTTGTAGTCCCAGAACTGTAGAACACGAAGAAGCCCCAACTGCAGTGTGACAAGCAGCCCCAGGGCCTCAGAGTTTGGATTGCAGTAGGTCCTCGTGTAATTGATGAAATTCCGTTAACAACAGCAATGTGGAGTGCTGGGATTGTTGTTGCTAAGCAATGTGGTCACATGATGTCATGCTTTATGAGTGTATCACCTAGTGACAGAAACTCAGCTGACAATTGCAGTCATAAATCAAGGACCACCTATTCATTTGAGCTACCATCTTCAAGTGGAGATATTCAGCTCTTTCATCTGGAAATGGCTATATTAGAAGAAATGCTACTTTGGCAGCCTAGTCTAAGCAACCCATTTGCTATAAATCCTAAGGTGGGACCTTAAAGTGTATTTATGATGCTGGTCTTGAATATGGCTTGGATTCAGTAATTAATGCAAAATAACTGAGCAGCCATTAGCAAAAATAGGGATTACCATCATTTTACAGCTGTACTTTTGCCAATTTCCTAACTTATTTGAGGTTTCAGACACTTCAACCATCTATATCATTAAAAACACTATTAGTAGGGAAACTGCTTAGTGAGTTTACAGTCTTTTTCATTCCAAATAATATCATTTAATATCTGTGTTAATATATTTACTATAAATTTCTCTTTTTATGAATAAAAAAGAAGTCTTGGTTTCACACAAATTGGTCACATATTAGCAGTCAGTATGCCAGATAAAGAGAAATATGCGATGAAACTTAACTTAGATCAAGGTTGATAATGCCTTCCTTTTAAAAAGAATGACCTACATTAAATGTGCAGCAGTATTTTTTTCTATCTGATGTGACCAAATACATTATTACATAAAGAAAATTTCAATGCAAAAATGCCTCATATTTACAAACTCCAAATCATAGTTGCATAATTATCACTATCCTTGAAGAATATATTTAATAATTAGGGTGATCAATTAATCCTGGCATCCAATATAAATACATGGATAATCTGTCTAGATACAAAATGCACGGATAACTTGAAGTTAACCCTGTCAAATCCTTTGAAAGCTTAGTTTGAATGCAATTGGGAATGATGACTCATTTCAAGATTTTGTTGTAATTTCTGTTTTTCAGTAATGAACAACTGGTTACCCACACAATTAAGTACTGCATACAAATTGCATGTACTATGCTGTTTCTACAATTTTGTGGCCAATGCTTTTGTCACCCAGGTATTCCTGCTGAGTGGGATTTCAAAAACAATATTTGATTTGGTAGGGAGTTCTCCCCCTAATCTTGAAATATTTGAACCAAAGAACCACCTCAAAGTGGTTCAGTATAATAGCCAGATCCAGATAAAGGTATGTGCAACTCTCAACCACACTTGAACTAATTATTTGGATTGCAGGTAGCTATAGGAAATTTAAATAAGCCCATGGCCCAGTCAAATCTCATGTGCACAATTTTTCTTTCCCTTTACTGTCTTGATTTAACCATTTATAAAACCATTCACTCTTATTTCAACTGAAAACAAGATACATTAAATACAGATCTGAATTAAGAAGACCTTAGGTTTTGCTGGAGTGTCGCCATTCAATGAAACTTCAAAATCCAGTATGCCATCATCTTTGTGACCAATGTTTTGCAGACCTTGAAGAAATATTTCCCGTAATTCCTGATATGGTGGTTTATCAGTGTAGGTCAGAGCCATCACTTTCTCCATGTACCTGGCTATTTCATCTAAAGAAACAATAAGTCCCAATAAGTCAATTACATTTTCATGTAGCAATATAGTGATACAGTATAAAATTCAGATACTACTACACAGTCATAACTATTATCCAATATGGTAAGAAAAATATTTTCTTCTTCTCTGCTCACAGAAACGATTTTGTTTCTGGAGACAGAATCTATAAAATACGTACAATTCTGCTTTGAATAATCAGTATAATAGCCAGATCCAGATAAATATCACAGAGCAAAAGGAGAGCTTTCCTGACAATTTCACATCTTCAAAAGAAACTCTGGAGAGGATAGAATTTGTCAAATGAAGAAGACCGTCTTCTCCCATATTTGTCAGGTGCTAAACAGACCTGAGGCAGTCATTTAATCTTTCTAGATTCAATTTATTTAGGAATATTGAAGTTTCACAGAAATAATATCAAATTTCATAGTACACATGACATGAACTTTGTTTACAGGCACAAATATGTTGTGGATGTAATAGTACAGATAAACAGATCCCTCTTTTAATAATTTCTTTATCTTTAGACAACATTTGAAAATGTAATCATTGTAAATAAATAATCACAGTAAACCTTAAAACAGAACTGTGTTTAATGGTAATGTACTTTTAAAAATAAATAAAATCAGCAAATAGATTTTAACAGGGAAAATTATAACATTGGTCAGATTTTTTTGACTGATCTTTTCTGAAAAGAAAAAGATTTCCTAGCAAACAAGCTATCTTTACTCAATTTCATGAGAATAGTTTTATTTATAACTCTTTTCTGTGAAGTAAGAAAACCTGCAAACATATAGACCACAACAGCATCAGAGTGCTGGTGAAATAGATATTGTTGGCAAAATGGGTTGCTTTTTCTTTCAACTTTCTCTGAAACCTCAAATAAAGTATATGGTGAGGGAGAAAGAAAAAGTATGTTTCCAGGGCTCTTGTATCAGCCATAAATATTAGGCATGTTTTTTTTTTAAATTCTGCTTGTAAACTGCATGTCAGGACTTTTGGGGACAACTTATTCATGTGCTCCCCAAATAAGAGACACTGGTATATTTTGTTTCAATGAATTCCTCTACATCTTTTTTCTTTCCTTACAAATGCATTTGTTTGATGAAATAATTTAAGCAAGCTCTTACTTACCTGGCTTATCTTCTTTAGTGAAACATTTCAACATGAATTCTGAAATGTTATCGGTATACCTGGGAGGAAAAACAAGATGCCAAACTGTGTTTAACAGATCAGTAGTTAAGTTTTGATCTGTTAGGTTTCTTTCCTTTCAAATATACAATACATATATGCAGTACATGCAATACACATATATACTGGTAGCAATAATGAAGAGTAATAATGGTATCCTAGCTTTTTAAAATTATACTCCATTATTGAATAATATATGTTACAATCATCCTATTATGGTTAAGGACTGAAAACATTCTGACAATTAAAATCCTAGCATAGAAATTCTATTGTATTAGGTTTCTGATAAGAACATTAAGAGAAATGGGAACCTGTAACATGACGTCTTGTTTTTGATAAATAGAACCACAATGATTGCCAAACTAAAATGATATTAGCATCTGGCTTTCATATGTGGAAGATGGCACAACAGGATAAGTAAGCTAGGGGTCATAGACCATGGGGTCCATGACAATTCACCATAGCCATTTCACCACAGGACAACTCGCTGCAGGGCAGGAGTTACACTAATATCAAAGAAATGGTGGAATAGAATCATTAAAGGATGCAAAATGAGGGACAAAATTAAATGTGAATGAATGATAAAAATTGAAACAATTGTTCATTTATTTTAAATAATTAAATTGAATTGTTAAATTGTCCCGCAGCAAGTTGGCCGTGGCGAGTTGTCCCATTTCAAAGACCATGTTGGTCCTTCTCATGTTTTCAGCTCTCAACACTATGTTGTTTATTTACAGCCCAGGTGGATTCAGCAGAGCTGGTAAAAATAGCATGTAGTGAATAAACATTTATAGTTCTGTTCATATTAGAATTCTGTTGCAAGCTGATGTTAAATAAGCTTTGGGAAGGGAGGACCACTTAAGAATAATATAACAACATTTAGCATTAACACTTTACGGGATTTCTAGTTTCATTGTTTCTGGCTTTATCTCAAACTGCAGATAAAACAGTACAATAATCAAAGTGTGCAGGTATGTATCTGTAATAAAATCCTTAAATTTCAACATCAAAAGTGGCATTATTTATGAAAAAATTCTGTTGTACTAGTTCAACATGCACTCTTTTGCTTGTTTGCATATTTTTCTTTCACATTAAGCATTTTCGTCCCTTCTTGTAAGACTCAACTCTACCCTCAATCCCAAACCAAAGGCTCACTGGCTGATTTTGGGTCAATTGCTCTTTCTCAGGTCAACTAATCTTACTAAGTTGTTTGTTATGGGGACAAGGGAACAGAGTGGTATGTACACCAACTTGAGTTTCAGAAAGGTGGTATATAAATCCATCAATCAATGTTGGAGTTGCAATACAGCACTGCAATATCTAACTGCATAGCTGAAATAAGAATGTCATCCAATTTCTACCCAATAATTCAATTTCAATTAAACCTGTCAAGTCTGTCTCACCTGCATTTTTAAGATGAAAATATGGTATTTAGTTTCTTCTAAGCACATCTACATCAAGCAGTTTGAGTACATCAAATAGTTTTATTGTTAAATATGTTAAAATTACCTAATTTTTGACAATTTGACATAATCTGGATTTTGCAGGTTATCTTCCCAAGGCAGACTACCGCTAAGCCAACAGATCATACAATAACCCAAAATTTCCAAGTCACCACGTCTTGATGGAGCTAAAAAAAGAAAAAAGTGCTAAATTCATAGTGAAGATGAAAATAGTTATATTGCATTGAAATATTAGTTACAACCTATCAAGGCAGAACACTCACTATGGATTATAATTTCAGTTACATTGGAAAGGAATTATTGGTTGGAGTTTCAGATTGCCGTGACAAATTTAAGACCACAGGGAAAAGTAGTACAGTATATAAAAAGGGAAAATTTAAATGGAATAAGACACGATTGGAGCTTTGACCGAAATAGCTACCCAAGTTACATAAGAGAATAACTGTTTCTTCAGTGCACTGCTTGGAGAGTCCAAGGAAGGGTTAACACAGCCTATCTGCCCAAGGACTGAGTTGATTTTTCCCCTGGTCACGCCTCCTTTGCCTCCTTAGTTCAGTTTTAAAAACTCAGTCCGCCTGATAGGACTAATTTTGGGGAGCTCTGAGTCATTGGATAGATAGGCTGGGCTCTCCAGGAATATCTTAGTAGTAACAATTAGTTTAGAAGCTATTAGGATTTTTCCCTTTTGTTTTATTTTTGTTTTATTTATTTGAGCTTTAAAATTTGTTTGTAAATACTTCGCATTGGTTGAGTCTTCTGAGGCGACGATCAGGTTCCACCTGCTGCATTCAGCTCGCAGCGGGTGGGACGAGTGAGACCGCTGGTCCGGCGACTGCTGGCGAGCGCGGAGACGGCTGCAGCTTTCCACGTGTCTCTGGCCGCTCCAGAGGAGAGAATTAAGGAGATCCTTTCTCTAGCGGTGTTTCTGTACGATAGGGAGGGCGCGCCGGCCATTTTGAAAGCGACGTGTTGGCGCACTTTCTAACGGCCGGCAATTGGGAGCCAGCTGCATCCCGGGCCGCTCTCTAAGCGTACGAAAACCGTGGCGGCCATCTTTTTCGCCCAACTTTGCCGGCAACAGTAGCAGACTCTCGCGCCTCTCCGCAGATCACCGCCAAGGGTTGCGAGGGCCTGTCCCGAGTGCCAGCAAGCCTAATCTTCCCTCTCAGCGACCCTCACCTTGGGGGGAGGGGCAGCAGGGAGTGTCTGGTGCCTGTATCCAGCCTCCAGCCTCAGTTTGATCTGCGGACGCTTCAGCCAGCTGGCCAGTGTCCAGTGCCCTTCCTGTGGCTGTTTCATCTTCTATCCAGACCAACACCTCTGACTATGGCAGATGAAGGTTTGGAGCAACGGGAGGAGCTGGCAGGACCATCTGCAAAGCGCAGCAGGCCAGATCCCTCGGGCCAAGGGAGAAAGGGAAATAAGGGCACGGGGGGGGGGGAAGGCTTCCCATAGCTCTTCTGGGAGCAGGGGCCCCAAACACCACAGGGACAAGGGGCAGGAAACTCTTAAAGAGAGGCTTGTTAAGCCCCAGGTCCCTCTGCCTCCTCTGACCTGTGAGGCTGGGCCAAAATCTCCTCTACCCAGACATGAGAGAGAGGAGTCTCTCTCTAATCAAGGGGATCAATCCCCTTCCTTCTGTGATAGAGATTCTTTGTCAGGTTCCCCTGCAGCCTCTCTGGGTTACCCAGTCTCTCCTAGCTCTTCAGTAAGAGAGTTGGAACCATTCCACAGTTGCTTCCATGCGGAGGACTCCAGGGGTCCCGTTAGGAGTGAGAAAGAGCATCCCTCGTCCAGGTCCAGGCCTGTAGAGGACAAAGGCCCAGCTCTGTCTGCTGAGATGAGGGAGGTCATTGCTCAGGCTATCTCCCAGGGAGTGGTGGAGGCCATGCGACAAAAGGAAGGTATAGGTAGCAAGGCCTCTAAGGCTTCTGCCCCACCCCCACCCCCGGAGGGTAAAAGCCGCAACCTCAATTCCTCGGGCACCTCTGTTACCACGGAGGTATCTGCTTGGGAAGAGGAGGCTGCTGATGAGTTTGAACTTTCGAAGGATGAAGACATGCCTCCTGATAAGCCGGCATTCACAGGCCTGTTCAAGCCGTCTTTGTTTAAGGGTATCTTGCACAAGGCCAAGGCTTCAATGGAGCTCGGAGCTAAACCTAAGGACAAGGTCATTCCCTCTACTTCTCAGGACCTTAAGGTGGGGCTGTTTAGTGAAACTACCCCAGACCCGGAGCTCATATTAGTCCCTGACTTGTCCATGGACGTGGTACAGCGCCAATGGGCGCAACCGGGTACCTTGGCCAACCCCAGTGGTGCAGACAAGACTTTGTATCCTCTGGAACCGAAATTAGAGGAGGTTCTTAAGATGCCCGAGGTGGATGCTCCGGTGGTCTCATTGACCTCCAACTCGACTCTTCTAGTTGATCTATTAGAGGGCTTAAAGGCAGAGGATAAGCGGTCTGAAAAGACCTGTCACAAAACACATCAGGCGGCCGCCTGGGCAATTAAGGCATCCACCTCCACCTCTTTTTTTACGAGGGCCTCCCTGCTCTGGCTGTGCCAGCTGAGATCTCAGCCTCCCTCGGAGGCATCTCATTGGCGACACGATCTTAACAAGATCATTACAGCTGTAGAATACTCAGCGGATGCCTCCCTGAATGCAGCAAAGTTCACATCCAGGGCGCTGGCTTCCAACATGACTTCACGCCACTTGCTGTGGCTTCGGCACTGGCAGGCGGACATGAAGGCTAAGTGGAAGCTGGCTTCAGCTCCATTCAAGGGGGGCTTTCTCTTTGGGGACTCCTTAGAGAAATTCTTGATTGAGACGAAGGATAAACGGAAGATCCTTCCGTCTACCTTCAAGAAGAATGAAAAGAAGGGTTCTGGTTCCTTCCAGAAACAGACCTTTCGGGCACAGGACAACACCCAGGCCTCCACCTTATCCTACCCCTATCAGAGGTCTTACAACCAGTCTAATGACAGGTCTCAAGACAGGAACAACTTTAACCCCAAGGGCAGACAGCACAACCAGGGTTCCTTTCGAAAGCCCTTTCGTGGGGGTTCCCTCAATCGACAGTTCAGGCGCGGCAAGTGACCAACAGAGTCCCCCTCCCATCGGGGCCCGACTGCAACTCTATTCAGACCAATGGGAGGGAATCACCATGGACTCGTGGATCCTAAATACCATCAGGAGGGGGCTGACACCGGAATTTCTATCATTTCCACCACGAGCATTTGTTCGTTGTCCCCTGGCCAAGAACTCTGTAAAAAGGTCCCTCATGCAAGCAGAAATCGAACATCTTCTGCAAATACACGCCCTAGAGCCAGTTCCCCCGGAACAGGAAGGGAAGGGATTCTACTCCATTCTCTTCCTGGTCCCCAAGAACTCAGGGGGGTGGAGGGCCATACTAGATCTGAAGCGCCTGAACCGGCATCTGGCCTACAAGCGCTTCAAGATGCAGTCCCTCCAATCCACCCTAAGCTGCATAAGGCGAGGCGATCTGCTCACCTCCATCTATCTCAAGGAGGCGTATCTGCATGTGCCTATCCATCCGGCCCACAGGAAGATTCTACAGCTGTGCTACAATGGAAGACACTATCAATACAGGGCCCTGCCGTTCGGATTCTCGTCCCCCCCCCAGAACATTTACCAAGCTCCTTGCGGTTGTGGCGGCTCATCTCCGTACTTGTCCCATCTGTCTGGAATGTTACCTAGACGACATCATCATTCACTCGACAGATCGTCTACAGGGGGTGAGAGACGTACGGATCACCATTCGCACCTTGCAGGAACACAGCTTCTCAGTAAACGTGGAGAAAAGCCACCTAGACACAGCTACGTGCATCCAACATCTGGGCGCCATAATAGACTGTCTCATGCCAAATGTTCCTGTCTCCGGACAGGCTCCGCAATCTCAGGGGCAGGATTCGACAGTGCCGCCGGGTCACCTCCTTACCGATCGTCCAACTCTCCCAACTACTAAGCGTCATGATATCCTGCCTCAATGTGGTTCCCTGGGCTCATCTTCATGCCAGGGAATTGCAATGGTTCCTGCTGCCGATGCAGAGGGCTAAGGCAAGCAACTCCCCCAGGAAGGTTTTTATCCCAGAAGGTGATACTCCCGAACTTCTGTCCCAAGCCTCAGCACCCCAAAGAGCACATTTGGCATAAGTTGGACATGTGGCGAGCTGTTCGTCTTTACATGAAACGGACTAAGGGCCTCAGACACTCAGAATCTTTCTTTGTGTTGTTTCAACCAGGATCGTTGGGTCGCAAGGTCTCTTCATCGACCATTGGGCGCTGGCTTCGGGCCTGCATTCAGATGGCCTACGAGCACCAGGGCAAGGCCTTTCCGGCTCGGGTGACGGCCCACTCCACAAGAAGTGCTGCCATGACTGCGGCTTGGGCGACTCAAGCGTCTATCATTGACATTTGCAGGGCAGCTACGTGGGCTTCTCCCACAGCTTTCATTAAAAACTACAAGATTGATGCCTTTGCCTCTGCCGAAGCCTGCTTTGGAAGAAGAGTTTTGCAAAAAGTTATAGAGGCTCCGGACAGTAGTGGCACTCCCCACCCTGGGACACAATAGCTTGGGTATGTCCCTTCCTTGGATTCTCCAAGCAGTGCACTGGAGAATGACCGTTGACTTACCTGAATGGTCGTTCTCGGGGCGCTGCGGGAAAGTCCAAGACCCATCCAGGGTTGATGAAAGAACCAAAACTGTTCCGTGCACTTGGGGGCCTATGGGCGCCCTACAACGGACAAGACCTCGTTTTTAAAACTGAACTAAGGAGGCAAAGGAGGCGTGACCAGGGGGAAAATCAACTCAGTCCTGGGTAGATAGGCTGTGTTAACCCTTCCTTGGACTCTCCCGCAGCGCCCCGAGAATGACCGTTCAGGTAAGTCAGCGCTCATTTTGGCCAACATTTTTTTCTGAAACAGATCTCATGCTGTCTCATGAATCAAACATATTCTTGAAAAGTCATCCTGTATCATGAATCAGAAGCTATCTTAAGAGACTACCATGGTACCCAACAATGTTGACCAACCTTTACACAAACTCCAACTTTCCCTTTTTACAGAACGTTGTTGAGACGACTGCTTGTGCTCAGCCACAGAGAAACCTAGATTAACTACAGTTGCAAGAAAAAGTATGTGAACCCCTTGGGATTACGTGGAGTTTGGCATGAATTGGTCATAAAATATGCTCTGAACTTCATCTAAGTCACAACAATAGAAAAACACAGTCTGCTGAAAATAATACTACACAAACATTAAATGTTGCCATGGTTTAATTGAACATAACATGTAAACATTCACAGTGCAGGGAGGAAAACGTATGTTAACTGTTGGACTTAATAACTGGTTGACCCTCCTTTGGCAGCAATAACCTCAACCAAACATTCCCTGTAGTTGCAGATCAGACCTGCACAACGATCTGGAGTAATTTTGGACCACTCCTCTTCACAAAACTGTTTCAGTGGAGCAATATTCTTGTTATGTCTGGTGTGAATCGCTCTCTTAAGGTCATGCCACAGCATTTCAATCGGGTTGAGGTCAGGACTCCAGCTGGGCCACTCCAGAAGGCGTATTCTGTGCTGTTGAAGCCATTTTGTTGTTGAATTACTTGTATGCTTTGGGTCCTTGTCCTGTTGCATCACCCATCCTCTGCGGAGCTTCAGTTGGTGGACAGATGGTCGTACGTTTTCCTGCAAAATGTCTTGATAAACTCTGGAATTCATTTTCCCATCAATGACAACAATCCGTCCAGGCCCTGAGGCAGCAAAGCAGCCTCAAACCATGATGCTCCCTTCACCATGTTTTACAGTGGGGATGAGGTTTTGATGTTGGTGTGCTGTGCCTTTTTTTCTCCATACATAGCGTTGTGTGTTTTTCCCAAACAACTCAATTTTGGTTTCATCTTTCCACAGTATATTTTGCCAGTAGTGCTGTGGAACATCCAGGTGCTCCTTTGCAAACTTCAAACGTGCTGCAATATTTTTTTGGACAGCAATGGCTTCGTCCGTGGTGTCCTCCCATGTACTCCATTCTTGTTTAATGTTTTCCTTATTGTAGATGTGTCAACAAAAATGTTAGCATGTGCCAGAAATTTCTGTAGGTCTTTTTAGCTGACACTCTAGGATTCTTCTTTACCTCATGAAGCATTCTGTGCTGTGCTCTTGCAGTCATTTTTATAGGATGACCACACCTAGGGAGAGTAGCAACAGTGCTAAACTTTCTCCATTTTTAGACAGTCTGTCTTACCGTGGACACATGAACATCAAGGCTTTTGGAGATACTTTGTAACCCTTTCCAGCTTCATGCAAGTCAACAATTCTTGATTGTAGGTCTTCTGAGAGCTCTTTTCTGCGAGGCAAGGTTCACATCAGACACTGCTTCTTGAAGCCAGTAAACCCAAAACAGGTGTGTGTTTTTAAAGGGCAGGATAGCTGTCAACAACATATCCAATGTCATCACACTGATTGGAGCAAGGTTGGCTCACTCCTGGCTCCAATTAGCTCTTGGAGCAGTCATTAGGTTAGGGGCTCACATACTTTTTCCTCCCTGCACTATGAATGTTTACATGTTATGTTCAATTAAACCATGGCAATATCTAATGTTTGTGTAGTATTATTTTCAGCAGACTGTTTTTCTATTGTTGTGACTTAGATGAAGTTCAGAGCACATTTTATGACCAATTCATGCAAAACTCCACGTAATCCCAAGAGGTTCACATACTTTTTCTTGCAACTGTAAGTCTTTTCAATCTGGGTTCAGGCTAGGGTATATTCCTAAAAAATCATGTGCCACACTCGTGGATATCTTTCTGAGAGTGAGAATTGATGCAACCATTATAGTTGCATTATAGCTCCTCTTTAACATCAATATGAAACTACTGTTATGGTCATTCAATGGCATTTAGTATATTGTCATTAATATCCTGATGAAACCGACTCACACATCTCCACCGTGAGCCAGGAAGATGATGCTATTGCTCGGCTGGCCCAGCCCCTCAGTATTATGAATATATGGATACCAATAGCAACAAAACTTACTGTATTTTTCAGAGTATAAGATGCACCTTTTCCCCTCTAAAAAGAGGCTGAAAATTTGGGTGCATCTTATACACAGAATACAGCATTTTTTTGCCTACTGAAGTCCCGCCCTTTCACCAAAATGGCCGTGCATAGCCTTATGGAGGCTTTCAGACTGCTCCTGGGGGCTGGGGAGGGCAGAAATGAACAAAAAAGCAAGCCGTTTTTTGCCCCCCCCAGCCCCCAGCAGCATTCTATAAGCCTCCATAAGGCTATGCATGAAATTTTTTAAACAAAAAAATGGCCCATTTTTGTGGAAAGCGGGCCATTTTTTTCCTCGTTTTTCGCCCCCCCACCTCCCCAGGAGTACTCTGAAAGCCCCCTCCCCTAGGCTATTCATGCCTTTTTTTAAAAAGGGGGGGGCATTTTTGTGAAAAACAGACCACTTTGGCGAAGTTTGCAGAGTGCAAAAACTTTTTCCCCCTTTCGGAAAGCTGTTTAGTTAGAGTGGTTGATGAGAATTACATTGATCAAGTCCTGTCCCAGCAGAAACAAAGACTGAGGTGCTACAGGTTGTCAGCTATTTCCTTCTCCAGCACATGGATAAATACACCTGGAAACATCTACCTATATACCTACCTACCTACTCTCTCTCTTTCCCCCTACCTATCTACTGTATTTCTCTCTATTTTTCTCTCTATCCCTCTACCTACTCTTTCTCTCTCCTAACCTATCTACTGTATCTCTCTATCTATCTCTCTCCCTCTACCTACCTATCTACAATCTCTCCCTCCCTACCTATTGTATTTCTCTCTCTCTCTCTCTCTCTCTCTCTATCATCCATCCATCCATCCATCCATCCATCCATCCATCTATCATCTATCTATCTATCTATCTATCTATCTATCATCTATCTATCTATCTATATTTCTCTCTATCCCTTTATCTAACTACCTAACTACTCTCTCTCTCTCCCTAGCTACCTACTGTTTTTCTCTCTCTTTCTCTCCCTCTCTATCCCTCTATCTACCTACCTACATTTTTTAAAAAAATGCCTCTTCAAAACCTGGGTGCGTCTTATACTCCGGTGCTGCGTCTTATACTCCGAAAAATACGGTAAACTTATATACCACTTTACAGTGCTTTACAGCCCTCTCTAAGTGGTTTACAGAATCAGCATATTGCCCCCAACAATCTGGGTCCTCATTTTACCCACCTCGGAAGAGTGGAAGACTAAGTCAACCTTGAGCCTTGGTGAGATTTGAACTGCCAAATTGCAGGCAGCCGGCAGTCAGCAGAAGTAGCCTGCAGTACTGCACTCTAACCACTGCGCCACCATGGCTCAATAGGGAAAAACTGGCCCTAATTCAACCCTGGCAAGAGAAATTGGCTGTGTTTGGGCATACCAGAGTCTGACGATGAGTCATACTTGACTCTGGATGCAGTGGCACTCCATTAGACACAGTGTTGGTGCACAATTCAGAGGTCCTCCTAGATTTATACCTCCTACTTAAGGAACAGGTTGCAACTATGACCAATGATCTTTTGTACATAAATCTTATGTTCCAATGGTGCAGTTGTCTGAATTGAAACGCCTTGCCTATGATCACTCATACTCTTTCTGGATTGTGGTGAGTGCAAGAAGGTCAGGGAATGAAGAGAATGGCAGTCAGAATGCAAGAAAGTCAAGAGCTGGAGGGTGCATCAGAGCATGAAAAAGTGCAACTGTCCATGGGAAACTGCAATTGTCATAAGCGCAAGCCTATTGCCAAGAGCCTGAATTCTGATCATATGACAGTGGGGGCACTGCAATGGCCCAAATTTTGAGGTCCAGTTGCAAGTAGCACTTGCTCAGCACTGTTGCAACTTCAAACTGTTGCTGAATGAATGCTTGGTAAAAGAGAACTTACCAACATACCAAACAACTTTGTTACCTTTTATTTGTAAGAAGAATGAATATGCATAAAAACAAAAAACCATCTTACCCACTCCCTTGTGTGCATCTATACTAGTAAATTCAAGAGTTCCATCATGACATCGTTTGGGGTTTTCTTTGTAATCCTTGTGATTGCCTTCTGGAGAGTATCGAAAAGCAAGGCCATAATCTACCAAGTACACCTGTGTCAGTTTCAAGCACAACAAAATCAATCCAAGAATTAAAAACAGCCAACCAGAAGATGTACTTTATTTATATAATACTGACTTCTCATTATATCATTAATGTCAGGAAATGTCATTCAAAATGACCATTGGCTTACCTGAAGGGTCCTTTTCTGTACACCGCGGGAGAGTCCAAGCAATGGGTTAATTCAGTCTGCTTGCCCTTAGGACTGAGGAACTATTTTTCCTTTAGCCACACCTCCTGGTGTGATCAATCCCCAGAATTCTTAGAAGGAGTCAGTTCGTGCGGACGGAGCGAAGCGTCCAAGATGATGTACTGTTGACACGAAGAACCCGAATCCCGGCCTCGATAGCCAGGGTGGGTTGGACTCTCCCGCGGTGTACAGAAAAGGACCCTTCAGGTAAGCCAATGGTCATTTTCCTGTACACCGCTTGGAGAGTCCAAGCAATGGGACATACCCAAGTTATTGTCCATCTGGGTGGGCAGAAGAAGGCTCCCGGGATTCGGTCTCTGATACAACCGCCTGGAGCACACGCCTGCCGAAGGACGCCTCAGCCGAGGCGAAAATGTCCAATTTGTAGTGTCGCACAAAAGGTGAAGGAGAGGACCACATAGCGGCCCTGCAGATGTCCAGGATTGAGGCCTGGGTGGCCCAGGCCGCCGAGGTAGCAGCGCTTCGTGTGGAGTGTGCGATGATGCTGCGCGGAACGGCTTTGGATTGGCATTCATAGGCTGACGCAATGCAGGCACGAAGCCACCTGCCAATCGTGGAGGAAGAAACCTTCTTCCCTAGGGAACCAGGCTGGAAGGAGAGGAAGAGAGCCTCTGACTTCCTGAACTCCGCAGTGCGAGCGATGTAAACCTTCAGGGCCCTCCTGACATCAAGATTATGCCAGGAACGCTCTCTGGGATGCGACGGATGAGGACAAAAATTTGGCAACACAATGTCTTGCGCTCTATGAAACCATGAATTTATCTTAGGGGTAAAGGTCGGGTCCAGCCTCAATATGACCCTGTCAGGGTGGATGACGCACAGGTCCTGGCGAACAGACAGGGCCGCCAGCTCTGAAATCCGATGAGCGGACGTGATGGCAATCAAGAAGGCCGTCTTCAGCGTCAGGAACCGAAGAGACATTGTGCGTAGAGGTTCGAATGGGGGGCCAGAGATGGCCCGTAGGACCACGGACAGCTGCCAAGTGGGGTAGCGATGAACGGTGGGAGGGCGAAGGTTAGAGGCGCCCTTGAGGAAGAGGCGCACCCTCGGGATTTTGCTGAGAGGCAAAAGGGGGTCGCCCGACCAGACGGTGGACAAGGCCGCCACTTGGCGTCGAAGGGTGTTCGGGGCCAGGCCCTTGTTGAGCCCCGCTTGAAGAAAGTCGAGGACTCTGGAAACAGGCGCGGTCGTCACACCACTTCGCGAAAGCGGCCCAAGATGCGTCATAAATTCTGGTGTTTGAACGACGTCTAGCCGCCTGAATGGTGCACACTACCTCCTCTGACAGGCCTTCGCCTTTCAGTTGGTCCCCCTCAAGTGCCAGATGGCCAACTGGAGCCACTGGGGCTCTGGATGAACTACGGCCCCCTGGCTGAGGGAGATCTGGTCCGGAGGGATGCGCCACGGAGGAGACACCGACAGGTGGACAAGGTCGGCGAACCACGACCTGCGGGGCCAGTGTGGAGCCACGAGGAGAACTTCTGCCCCCTCTGCGATGACTTTGGAGATGAATTGAGGAAGGAGAGGTAGAGGAGGGAAGGCATACAGTAGCTCGCGGGGCCACCTGCAACGCAGTGCATCTGTCCCCTCCGCCCCCGGGGTGAAGAACCGGGAGTAAAAGCGGTTGAGCTGCTTGTTGTCCCTGGACGCGAACAGGTCTACAGTCGGAGCTCCGAATCTGTTGGACAGCTGGTGGAACAGGCAAGGGTCCAGTTTCCACTCCGCAGGATCTATGGTTGTCCTGCTCAACCAGTCCGCCTGGGTGTTGTCCACTCCGGAGATGTGGTCGGAGCGGAGAGATTCCAGATGGCGCTCCGCCCAGCGGCCCAGGGACTCCGCCTCTCTCATCAGTGCTCTGGATCTGGTGCCACCCTGGCGGTTGATGTGCGCCTTGGTGGCCACATTGTCCGTCATCAGAAGCACATGTTGACGATGGATGGACCGGCTGAAATGGCGCAGGGCCAGGCGAGCAGCTCTCAGTTCCAGTAGGTTGATGCTGTAACTGGTTTCCACTTGGGACCACTTGCCCTGGACAACCAGGGAACCCACGTGGGCTCCCCAGCCGGAGAGGCTGGCGTCTGTGGTGATGATCAACCTCTCGGGCTCCTTGAATAGGTGGCCCTTGAGGACGGCCGGAGACACCCACCAGCGGAGAGACCTCTTCAACTCCGGCGGGACGCGAATCGGCCTGGGAGAGTTGCTCCTGGATGCCCTCTGGTGCGGCAGCAGCAGCCACTGAAGCGCCCTGGAATGCAGGCGGGCCCACGGCACGATGGAGATGCAGGAGATCATCTTTCCCAGCAGCTGCGACAGAAGGACCACTGGAGCCTGCCTCAAGCTCATCACCTTGTGGGTCATGGACTTTAGACCGTCCAACCTGTCTTGGGAGAGGAAAACCCTGCACAAGCTGGTATCTATCACCGCCCCCAGGTGTACAAGTCTGGTTGTTGGAGTGAGGTGGCTCTTCTCTATGTTTAGAGTGAAGCAGTGATTCCTGAGGGATCTCATGATGGTCTGAAGATCCCGCAAGGCCTGCTGCCTGGACGACGACTGGATAAGGATGTCGTCCAGGTAGCACTGGAGCCTTATGGGCCTGCATCTTAGCTGGGCCGCCACTACCGCCAGAACTTTGGTAAACGTCCGAGGAGCGGACGAGAGGCCGAATGGGAGAGCTTTGTACTGGAAGTGGCGACCGGCATAATAGAAGCACAGGAACTTCCTGTGCTGGGGACGGATGGGAATGTGGAGGTATGCCTCTTTGAGATCTATAGATGTAAGGAGATCTCCCTGTCGAATCCCCGCCAGAATGGTCTGCAGGGACTGCATCTTGAACCTCCGGTAGGCGATGTGCCTGTTGAGGTTTTTGAGGTCCAAGATGGCTCTCCACCCTCCCGAGTTCTTTGGTACCAAGAAGAGGATGGAGTAAAACCCCCTCCCCTCCTCACCCGGGGGAACAGGTTCCACGGCCCTGATGTCTAGGAGATGCCTGACCTCCTGGTCCATGCGCTCCCTCTTTTGAGGGCAGGTTGGGACGGGGCACCGGATGAAGTTCCGGTGGGGGAGGGATAGGAACTCCAGGGAGAGGCCTTCCCTGACTATCTGCAGAACCCAGGCATCCTCGGTTGTCTGGGCCCAATGGGAGGCAAACAGCTGGAGCCGACCCCCGATGGGTGCCGAGTTCGGGCAGTCACTTTGACTTACGGAACGGCCTGTTGGAGGCCCCACCGCGGTTATACTTGCGGAAGGTGAACTGCTGTCTGCCTCTGTCCCGGAAGGGCGCCCTGTCCTGGGACCTGTCGCCCTGCTGACCGAAGGACCTATTGGAGGGAGAGAAGGAAGAGGCAGAGGTGGAAGGCTCGGAGGCACGAAAGGACTGCCTCCTGGAATAGGGAGCGGCCTTGCGTTCCTGCTTCTTGTTTAAAGAAGGGAGGGCCTTCCTCTTGTCCTTGGACTCAATGAGGAGAGGTTCCAGGGACTCGCCAAATAATTTGGACCCTGTAAAGGTGGTGGAAGCCAGTTTCCATTTGTTTTTCTGGTCCGCTTGCCAATGGCGGAGCCAGATCAGACGGCGAGAAGTAATATTAGAGCCGAGTGCCCTGGAGGCGAATTTAGTGGCGTTAAGGGATGCGTCAGCGGCGTATTGGGAGGCCGCGATTATTTTAGACATGTCCTGGTGGAGGCGGACGTCTCCCGCCGGGAACTTGGTCAGAAGCTCGCGCAGCCAGATCACTGAAGCCCTATTGAAGAAGGAGGCGGATGAAGAGGCCCTGATGGCCCAGGCAGCGGCCAGATGGGTCTTGTGGCACGCCTTTTCCGCCTTCTTGTCCTCCGCCTTAAGGCCTTCCAGAAGGTCGGCCAGTAGGGAGGAGTTAGAGGTGAGTGCAGCAATGGGCGGGTCGACAGTGGGAAGGGCCAGAAGGTCCTCCAGCACTGGATCCATAGTATAAAGCTTCCTATCTACCCCGCTGGGAGAGGACTGCGTGGCTGGTTGAGCCCACTGGCGCTGGATGAGGTCGAGAAACAGCCCCGGGACCGGCACCAACTCCTGTTGTGGAGCTGGAACATCGAACATGACCGCATTGGGATTAGCCGGAGTGGCATCCGCCGCCGGCGCAGCCGGTTTGGGCTTGATCCCCACCCTGGTGGCAGCCTTGACCTTGTGGAGGACAGATTTAAAAAGGCTGGGCTTGAACAGACCCGCAAAGGCGGGCGCTTCAGGAGGAAGGTCCTCGTCGTCCGAAAGACCTAGCACCTCTGGGTCCGGGTCCTCTATGGCAGAGACCTCGCTGACCACCGAGGATTCCAGGGAAGGGTGGCGGGCACGCTTGCTAGGAGGGGGAGCTGCCTGATTGGATTTGGGACCCCTAGGGGCCACTGCAGTGGGATTCTTAAACTTCATGGCTTCCGTGATGCCCTTAGCAATGGCACGGGCCATCAGTTCCTGCATGCGGGGAGATAACTCTTCTGAGTCAGAATCAGGATCTGGGCCCTCCTCCAGGGGGGGGGGGGTGAACCTCACCCGGCATGTCATCTATGCTAGCAACTCCAGGGGGAGGGGCCTGCTCGCAGGCCCACGAGGGGACCGGGGAAGCCGGCTCCGCAAATGACCTGTTTGGGGACAGGTCCTGGGACTCCACCTCCTCAGCAAGGACCATTTGGAGATCCTCCCGGGAGGGAGGGATTCCGGAATGGGACTGCTCCCTGCCTGCCTGGCGTCTGGCCTTCTCAAATTGCTTGTCAAGGGCCTGCTGGCGCCTTTCAGCATCCTTGGCCTCAGCCACAGAAGGGGTTCTGGAACGCTGTTTCCCAGAACTACCCCCACCACTCTTGCCCGCACCCCCACTCCCCGATGAGGAGGAACCCTTGCTAGGGGCCTGAGAGAGGCTCGGCCTAGTATCTTGGGAATCGGGGGGACTGGGCAGGTCCATAGTCAATGACCACACAAGATGGAGCAAGGCT
Source organism: Natrix helvetica (assembly GCF_964273705.1). Lineage (NCBI taxonomy): Eukaryota > Metazoa > Chordata > Lepidosauria > Squamata > Natricidae > Natrix > Natrix helvetica. The sequence goes on from NC_138548.1 coordinate 43,828,035, forward strand.
ATGACAAGGCAGAAGTTAAGAGAGAGAGACTGGTTGCTGCAAGGGGAACAAAACAAAAAGATTTGTCAAAATTGCTATATGCACAGTAAATGAGTCAATACGTATGAAAGGATCCCATGCTTAATACCAGTCAGAGGCCCAGGGGTAGGATTGGGGCCTGCACCGAGGCGCAAGGCCCCGCAGGAGAAGCAGGGAGGAGAATGACTAGAAAAAGGCTTTGGCCTGCGCTTACTTAGGCCTCCTCCCTGAGCCGGTATAATGACCGTTGGTATGGCCCAGGAACCAGCACCGCTCGCAAAAATAGGCAAAAAGACGAAGGTGGTGACCCCAGCCTGGGAAACCCTTGCCAGGCCCTGCCACCTCCAGCGGTCTCCTGATAACAAGGCTGATGCAAAATGGCGGCCATGGCTGGGCGCGCTTTTTTTTGCGCCTAAAATGGCCGCCGCAACAGCGTGGGGGCGAAGGGAGAGCAAGGAGCGAACGCGCCTTAATGGCGACGATCGCTCACTCCTCCCTGCGGCAGAGGTCCTCCAGCAGGCCGGGGAACGAAAAAACTCTGACTAAAACAACAAACGAGGGGCCTGGGAACGTAGGAACCTCGCCGCTGCAGCCGCGCCGTTTTAAATGACAAGTGGCAGGCCTCCGAAGCCATCCCTTAGAGATCGGCTGAGGGGCACCCCCCACCACCTTCCAGCTTACCTCCTGGCCTTCAAACGAAGATTCTGCTGGAGAGAAACGCAGCAATGAGGAGAAAAACGTCTCACAATGTTGGGGAAATGTCAGGAAAGAGGAAAAAAATGCAAATAGAGAGTCCAAGCCAAAAAAGGATTAATTCAGCTCAGAGCTCTAGCTAATTACGTCCAAACGGGCTGACTGAGGAAGAATTCTGGGGATTGATCACACCAGGAGGTGTGGCTAAAGGAAAAATAGTTCCTCAGTCCTAAGGGCAAGCAGACTGAATTAACCCATTGCTTGGACTCTCCAAGCGGTGTACAGGAAAATATAAGTATGTATTTTCTTTTTGTACCAAGATTCTTCCTAATATTAAAAGCCTAATTATCTATCCTATATACTTCAATAAAAACAACACATTATATTATTAAATTTAACAGGACTCCCAAGCAAGTTAAAGTAAGCCTATCTACAATCCAGTAACATTAATTTAATATTGATGTTAAAAGAACCAAATAGAAAAATATTATCTGCACCCTACCTTTATAATTAACCAGCTCCTGATTGAACTGATGTAGAACAAATTGTCTCAGGGGTGTAGATGGTGATTCTAAATATCGTATTACCAGCACAAACCTAATTCAGAATTATTTTTAATAACTAAGGCTCACTATACCAGTGGATGCTTTCAATTCCCACCTGAAGTCTCATGCTGCTTTTACCACCAGTTTCAATTTCATTTACATCTCACAAACTGTTACAGAAACAAGTCAGCACCAGTCTTACCCTCTTTCTTTTCCAATTCAATCTGCTGGGCTATATAAAGCCTTTTATGGCATTAGATCAGGTTATTGAAAGGACCACCTATCTTCATTGTTTCTGCTCTCCAGTAATATCGGACAGAATTGGTGCTCCCTCCCTCAAACAAGACCCAGGCCTTCTCTGTTGCAGCCCCTGCCCTCTGAGAGATTTGTGTAGCTCCCATTCTGATGACCTTGTGATAGGCTTTTTAAAAATGGTCTTTCTCTCAGGCTATGGGCTATAGTACTTGTGGATCCTGTTGGTTATAGCTTTTTGATATATGGGAGTATCATGACTATGGGTTTTTTTCTTTACCGTTTTCTGTTTTTAAAGTATAAGATTTCCAGAGTCATCCTGGAATTTGGTGGCTTCTAAATCAAATAAGTATGTAAATTCATTTCCTGGATTCAAATCTGGGTAAGTGGATATTAATATAGGTTGTAAAAAGTCTGTGCTTACAGAAAAATCTTAGACTGGGGCTGCTAAAATTTCTGGCTTGGTGAGCATGTCATGAGTTCTCACAAGAGTTACCATGTAAGAAGGGGTCATCTTTTCATCAACATAAGATTAGCCAGCTACAAAATACCCATTAACCAGGAAGCCATTTCCCCCAGAATTCTGATGTTCCTGTTCTGAAGCTATTGGTAAATTTTTAAACAAAACACTAAATTTTGTTCCCACTAGGAATAACTGTAAGACTCACTATCAATGTCTCTTCTTTGCACTATGTCGGCTTCCATTTTACCTTCCTTAGAAAAATCAGATGAATCCTTCCCAGAAATGTATTATACAAGAAATAAATCAATAATCCTAAAAATATTTGCATTGTCAGATATACTGTAATTCTGTATCAAGCTAAGAAAGTTATGGGAGCTTCATCACTGGAGGCTTTCAAGAAGAGATTTGACTGCCATTTTTCAGAAATGGTGCAGAGTCTCCTGCTTGGGTGGTGGTGGTGGTGGTTGGCCTAGATGACCTACAAGGTCCCTTCCAACTCTGTTAATCTGTAACTAAGATGATGTGTCAAACATTAAGATGTGAAAAGTGTCCTTGAAGAGTGAGCTCCTGTGCTACAAATTTATTTCTTGATTGAAATGCAAAGTGTCAATTTATACAAATAAAAAATAATGTATATGTTGCTTTATTATAGAAATTCTACTATAAAACCCAATAATTTTCCTTTGATTTACAAAATTATTTTCATTTTTAGATAATTCTCATCTTCCAAAATAGTATTTTTATCAACAATTCATACAATGGTGATAAAAAAAACTGTAGATGTAAGACAAAAACTTTGATCTCAGGTTTACAAAAAAAAAAGAAATTTAAAGTGATGGGTGATCAATCAATCACATAATACCTGAAATAATGTGGTAAACAAATGAACTATTTTATCCAGATGAATCTAGGAGCTGATCTTTTACTGCCATCCCGGCTTGAATAAAAGCAATGCAACCATCTAGTTACTCTTGGACCTCTTGCCAAAGGAAGGGACAAAATAACCTGCACAATGTTTCTATCAATTTACATGGGAATATGAAAGTGTCATCTCAAGAAAAGCACCTAAACTTGGAAATTATTCATTTGCTAATGATGACTACTATAACTAAATGATAATAATAAATAGACAGGTAGGGATATTTCTGTAAACCATTTGATTTGAACTAATATGTTAAGAAATCAGGTTTTCAAGTAACAGAACACTTATGCTTGATGGATTCTTCAAACAAAGGAAATAAAAAATTGACAAAGCAGACAAGCAAACGTAATTCACTGGTGTAGTATATAATTTTAAACTTCCACCCCCAAACAGCTATTTGAAATTCATTTTGTATTGCAAGCATTCTCTTGAATATTATTCAGGGCAGAATAGCCAATTTGATCAGCTGCCAGCAAAGTGAATAAAAAATGTACAACATTAACTAGATATAAATGTCAAGCAGAAATATTAACGCTGTACACATTCATAAAGGCAAGATTTCTGCTGAGGTTCACAGCAGTTCCATTTTCTTTAAAACAATAGGTTAAACACTAAAGGAAGAAAAGATTGAAACTTACCTGATTTGGAATCTCGTGGCCCAGGAGAAGATTTGAGGCCTTGATGTCTCCATGTACATATTCATGTTCATGAATATATTCCAAAACATTAAGCTAAAAAAGAACAGAACGTCAGAAAAAAAAACTAATAAAATTAATTTCAATGAGGTCTCTACTTACATTAACATAGAAAAACATTAACTTACTATTCTCAATCCCAACTGTAACACTGTTTTGCGTGAAAATTGCTTTCCTTGTTCTTCAAATATCTTCTGAAGATCTTTTCCTAATCTGTCCATCACCATAAATCTATAACTGATTTAAAAATATATATTTAAGGAAATTGAAAACAAACATACAAAAAATAACATTCAATCTTGAGGATTGTACAGACATGGAGTTTTCTTAGCACCAATTAACAATCATGTGCCATTAACCTCTTCCTGGTCTTTTTTTACTTCCCTGTCTAATTTCCACTAGTATTTTTTAATCGTCTCCCACCCACATACTAAGCAGGACTGACCATGATTAGCTTTTATGATGACAAAGGTTCTAGGTGCTACTCCCAAGCAATGCAGTGGCATGAAAAAAAAGAAAGTTTAAAAACTGATAAAACTTTCTAAACAACCCTCTTCCATATTTGCTACGATTTCAGGAAAGTATGCAGGAATAAATGAAATCAGAACAGGATAGCAATTCAACTGATACTAAAGGCAAATTTCTGAAGTATAACAGAGAAGAGATCAGGGGTGTCTCCTGACTGAAAGAGATGAAGAATCTGTGCTGTTCTAATTAACCAAACTTCTGTGCCATAATTCTGTGGCACCTGAAGCATAATCTCATTTAAATACCCCCCTTAGGAAACAATAAAAACACAGTTCTGTTTTCACTGATTAAATAACTTATAAAAAAAAATTCAATAGAGAAGAAAAAGGTATTTCCAATTTCTTTAAACAAATCCTTAATGCCTGTCACTAAACTACAAGCCAAAGAGAAGTTATCTCATTAACATCCCTTTCAATTAGTACATCTCCTGTTTGATATTTTCTTAATGGTTTAATTTTAATGATAGTCGGTTATTTTTACCTTTTTTTTTATTTCACATATCTAGCAAGGTATTTTTGATTATCTCTTTGGACAGATATTTTTGTAATTTAATTGTTAGGTAAGACTCAAAATGGAATATTGCCTATTTACTCTGTTCTGGCCTTGGGGTGAAAAACAAGGGAACGATAGGTGATGTTGAAATCCTACTACTTGGTCTGAATTCTTTAAACATATTTAGTTTTGTTCTGATGGAATAAAGCTAACTTGGAAAGTTTAAACACCTTATCTTATACTTCCTTGAGAACTACCAAGCACATGGATTAAATTTAATAGAATATCATAACATTACTTAAGATTCACTTAAATACTGACCACCAAGTTCTGTAATAAAATACATATACAGTAACTGTTCCAATTCCTCGATGTTGATATAATAAACCTAAATGACAAAGATTCTTACTCAAAATTATTATGACTCATTTTAAGAAATAGATTGTAGAGTTTGGAAAATTGAAATTAAGGAAAGTTACATTATAAAAAAGTATTTTATATTCTAAAATAACATAAGGTTTATACCTTTTGCCATTCTTTTGATGCAAACCAGAACCCCAATATTTTGGTACGCCTAAATATTTTAGTTTATGAGAAGAAATCCATTTTTTAACTGAAAAGAAACAAATATTCAATATACATTTGTTACCACATAAGGTTGAAAACTATTATTACTGTCTATTAAATCTTAATACAAATAGAAGAGGATGGTTTTTTTTTTTTAAACAGGGAACCTCTCCACTGAAATTAATGGCACTGAAAAGATTAGAATCTAAACTATAGATGGACTGCATTTTCTTTAATGTTTATACATTTTATCCTCAATTCCTTCTAGTTTTAGCAATTTAAATATAACAAAAGCACCCCACAAGAGCAAAAAATGAACAAACATGCTAGCATGTTTAACATATCATTTAAATAGTTGCTTATTATTCCTTCCCCCCTTTTCAAGCAGTTTCAGACTCTTAGTATTAAAAAAGGATGTTTTAGGATCCACTTTATAAAAAATATTTCCAATAAATACTCAACACTGTATCATTACATGGCTATATTTCATACTCTTAAAATAACCATTTAGAATCATATGTGAATTACAATAATTCAATACTATATATTTCCCATAATTATCTTATATTTAAGAATGATTACATTGTTTTATTGAATAAAAATGGATTCATTTACTTACTTCGTTCTGGTTTAGCAGCTCGCATGTAGAAACTTAACTCTGTAAAGAGTGGTCCATTGTCACTGGGCTCCTTTAAATATCATTTTATAAATAAGTGCAATGTTTTAATTTATTTATTCACTTTTTTCAAGCAAAGATTTTACTAATATATAAAACATTCTTCTATTTTCCTATAACTGTTCTTTTAACCATTTAAAATAACCATTTTTTTCTTCCTTGTAATTCAATTCCTTGATAATTAATTGTTACACAATTGGGAATGAGATATATAATTTAAAAATAAAGCATTCCCATATATCACAATAAAAATGTTTACATCAATAGGGGATCTAAAAGCCAAAATAATACACAGTATCGCTAGGTAAGTATTTGACCCAAACAAAGCAACCCATGTAATATGGAGGCATCTACATCCTCCAGAAAGCTTACCACTATTGCTCTATGAACATTCCAGGGTTGTATGCATACTTCTGCAAGTACAGTAAATTAAATAAAGCAACGGTCTAGGCACATATATGGAGAGACAACTTGGAAAAGACTTTGAGGCAGCCATAAAAAACTTTATGGAGCAAGAGGTGGCCTTGTTGCTTTGTTCCTGTCAATATGATTCACCAAACACTCTCATTTTCAGTATCCAAAATAGGACATATATTAACCTAGTTGTCTCATACCAAGTCAAGCTAGTAGCCCATCTAGCACTGTGCATTCTATTCTGCCTATCAACAACTTTCCAGGATCTCAGATTGAGTTCTTCTCAATTAGGGACTAAACATGGGCTCTTATATAACTACATTATGAGATATAATAGTTAATTATGGTGCTTCCCATACATATAGGTATTTTAATCAGAACATTTCTTATTTTAAAAAAAGAACACTGTCCTTGCCATTAATGGAAACCAATTTATGCAGCAGCAAGCAATCTACCAGAGAATTGAATTGGTTTACATGGCGTATGCAATTTTTTTTCCTGATCTTCTCATTTTGAAATTTGTGTTATTTTTTAACTAAATCAAAATATGATTATAACAAGACTAAATCATTAGTTTTATTTTTGTTTTATAGAACTGTTAGAAGAGTTTTATTCATGGATAATCAGTATCCATGTGATAGTCCTTTCCCAGATGATCCTGACTTAAGTGACTGTAATCATAATGCAGAATAGACTTAAATGCCTACATACACTGTAGTTAACTCTATTCTATAAATCTATAGCTAGTGTCAAATGTCACCATTTCCAAGAGATATTTTTTTCAAGCTATCTATTCATGCATAAATATAATTTATCACCTTACATTTAAATTCTAAATTATATCACAAATCACAGATTCATATAAATATTTATCAGTCACATCTTCCATTCATGCAGATCACCTCATGTACATCACCAATATGAATCACTATGCAGTAATACTTTTCAATATATTTAATAGTAAAAATGTGACATATACATTATTTTACATCATAATTGTAATTAATTAATAGCATCTATAATTCTATACTGCAGATAAAAAGTAACAACAAAAAGGCAAGTCCACTTGATGCTACTATCAAGCAATAATATTTGCAAGCATTAAAATGCACTCTATAATTTGGCTTTTTAAATCAGTAGTCTATTCTGATATCATCACAGTATTCAGAATGTCAAAACTGAAGGGCCAGGAAATCATGGTCCTATTTATCCATTCACCCGCATTGGTTAATGGGAATATAAATGGGATAATGAAAGGCAGATGAGAGGAAAACAGGGGCAGGACATGCCCCAACTTTTTTGAGGCATCCTGCGTGCACTATTACTAGCTGTATGGAAATGATTGCATGATCCCAATTCCTGCTATTGGGTGTGCTATGGAATCTATGAACTGTTAAGGATCATGATCAGAATGATCCTTAACAGTTCATAGATTCCATAGCACACCCGTCTTCAAATGTCTTATATGTCTCTGTTTACCTTCCTTAAGAACTCTAATTTTCCACACACAAAATTCACGAGGGTACAATGATAAATTCTTCTCCTTTACCACATATCTCTAAAGTAAAATAGCTCATAATTGCAATTAGTTGCAATTACCAACGCCCTTTCTCCATAGTGAGGGGAGGAGTATCCAGGATGGGACGTACCAAAGCCTACAAGTCCCTAGGGAGGATTACACATTTGAGTATATGCCCAAACTTATGCTTGGTGAGGCGTATCCCCCGCCCTGTGAACAGCCTGCAAAACCCTACGTCCGAATGAGGTTTCCTCAGAAGCAAAGGAGTCCAACTTGCAATTCCTCACGAATGGTGGGGGGGAGACCCCATGACTGCCCTACAGATCTCAGATAGTGAGGCCCGCATGGCCCAGGCCACCAAAGTGGCTGCGCTTCGTGTAGAATGTGCTGTGATAAAGCTCAGTGTTTGCAGACCCCGTGCCAATACAGGTTCTTAACCACCTGCCTATCGTGGTGGAAGTCACCTTGTTCCCCAGGGACCTCGGCTGGAAGGAAACAAATGGGGCGTCCGATTTCCTGTTCAGCCTGGTTCTTCTGAGGTAAATCGTCAGAGCCCTCCTCACGTCCAAGGTGTGCCACTTCCTCTCTAATGGGTGAGAAGGGTCCGAGCAGAAATTGGGCAATATCAGCTCCTGCGAGCAATGGAAGCAAGAACACACTTTGGTATGAAGGAGGGGTCCAACCTTAGCACTACCCTGTCCTGGTGGAACACGCAGAGATCTTCCCTGATAGATAGAGCCTGCAGTTTGGATAACCTCCTGGCAGAGGTGTTGGCCACCAAAAAGGCCACCTTAAGTGTCAGGAACTTCAGAGAGACAGTACGTAATGGTTCGAACGGAGGGCCTGTCAGAGCATCCAACACCTTGTGTAAGTCCCAGGAAGAGTACCTGTTCACCGTGGGCTGTTTAAGATTGAAGCTTGAGGAACCGCCTGCCATCGGATGGCGAGTCAGTGTCTGAGATCTACCGCACAGGAGTACCGATGAAATGGCCGAGACGTGTCTCCTAATCGTGTTGGGAGCCAACCCTCTGTCCAGCCCCGCCTGAAGAAAATCCAGAACTTGTGCAACAGTGGCCCGGACCAGATCGTGGCCCCAGAGATGCACCATGTTGAAAAAGCCGACCCTGTAGCGCCGTAAATGTGCTCCGTGGAGGGTCTGCGAGCTGCCTGGATAGTCTGTATAACCCTAGGGGAGAAGTGATCTTCCCTCAGGATGCTCTGCTCAAGCGCCAAGCAGTCAACTGGAGCCACTGAGGGTCTGGGTGTTCCAGCGACCCCTGACTGAGGGAGATCCTCTCCTGGGGGATCCTCCAGGGCCTTTCCACCAAGAGAGATTCGAGATCGGCAAACCAAGGCCTTTGGGGCCAGTGTAGGGCAATCAGTACCACCTCTGCCCCCTCTTGCAAGATTTTTTGTATGACCCTGTGGATCAGGGGTAAGGGTGGATAGACATAGAGGAGCTCCCAGGGCCAAGGGCCGCGGAGAGCATCTACTCCCTCCGCCCCCTCCCCTGTCCGGTACCTGGAGTAAAACCTCGGGAGCTGGGTGTTGAGAAGGGTGGCGAATAGGTCGACCTCTGGGCGTCCAAAGTGCTCTGCCAGCTCCTCAAAGATTGCTGGCTGCAGCTTCCACTCCGAATTGTCCACCTCGGTCCGGCTGAGCCAGTCAGCTCTGATGTTGTCCACCCCTGCTATATGTTCTGCCCTCAGCGAATGCTGTCTAAGGTCATAGGCTATCTGAGGTGCTTCTGCGTTCTCATAGTTGGACATCCAATTCTGAGTTTGCAGTAGGTTCAGGCATGGGGACCGGCCTGTCTGACCCTTTTGCCATGGCTAGAAGGGTGCTATGATTCTATGACTAGGATTAGCTCAGAACATTTCTTGAATGTATTATGAATTATTTGAGTTCAATTCACTTGTCGGCCACTAGGGTGTGTTACAAGACTTTGTAGATGCAGGTGCAATTCACGTGTCAGCCACTAGAGTCCATTGCAAAACTTGTAGATGCAGACGCAGTTCACTGGTCAGCCACTAGTGTGTGTTGCCAGACTTTGTAAATGTAGGCACAGTTCACGTGTCAGCCACTAGAGGGCATTGCAAAACTCAGTAGACATGGACACAGTTCACTGGTCAGCCACTAGAGTGAGTTGCAGGGCTTTTGAGATGCAGGCGCAGTTCACGTGTTGGCCACTAGGGTACGATGCAATGCTTTGTAGATGCAGGTGCACATCACTTGTCGGCCACTAGGCGTTGCAAGTGTTGGCCTGAAATACTGGATTGCAGTTTGTAGAGGAGCCACTAGTGGGCGCTGCTTGTGCCTACTGTTTGGAGTGATTGGTAATGACACCTTCCTTGCTGTTAAAGGAAGCCTGAGTCAATCTTGAGCCAGTGAGATTTGAAATGCAAAACTGCAGCTAGCAGTCAGCTGAAGTAGCCTGCAGTACTGCACTCTAACCCCTATGCCATCTTGGCTCTAGATGCCAAGGCTATTCTGCTGGTTAAATTTGTCAAGCTCACTCTCCAATTTTGGAATTCCTAAGGGGCCTTTACCTGAACTCGGAACCCGTCTTGGACCTGGCTAGTTTGGTACCTTCTATAGGGGTTGAGCCCTTCCCAAATAATTCATAAACAATAGTAATCAATCCACAAGAGCATAACAATCTCTTCAGCTGAACTACATCTGCCTTTTGGCCCTTTGGCTGCCCGAAGGCTTTGCACACACAAGGTAAGCTGATGTTGGGATAGTTGGGGCGTCTTTATTGCCCCTCATTGTCAGGAAAACTTATCATTAAAGTTCAAAGGATTTGGGAGGTAGGGTCTGGGCTAGCTGACCCCTTTTTCATTCAAGTTTCGTTTCCATGGAGATCTTTCCAAGAGGCTTTTACAATCACTTAAGGAGTTAAGGCTTGGAATCTGCATCATGTTTCTCTTTCTTTGTTAGGCCTTAACAACAGCAGATCAGATTACAAAGGTTGGGAAGGGGTGGGGTTGCTTTATCATGCGATTCCTGGATCCCCTGAAGCTCAATCAGATGGAAAGAAAGTCAATCTTGCTTTCAAACAAGGAGAGAGAGGAAACATGCTTTTCTAACTTTGCAGAATCTGCTTTCTCAGTGTATCAGAGAACAAAAACAGGCTTTTCAGAGCAGATTGAATCAGCTAGGTGGTAAGATGCTGCATTTCTCATGCAACTCTTGGCCCCTTTTCTTAAACGCAACAGAGTCCGTCATCTCAGGAGAGATAATCAGCCTTTCTCACTGAAACGGGATGGTCCTCTTTGCTCCAACAGGGGTGGGGGAAATCCCGGCAGCTGATTTCAGACTGCAAACAGAGTTTGGGATTCAACTTCAATATCCCTTTTATTTGAGGGGAGCTCAAAATAACCTCATCTTTATACTGTTCTGCCTCGTGTGGTTGCCCCACCTCCGTGCCTGCAGAGGTAGAAGGGAGGCTTGAGGAGGATGCCCCATAGTGAGGGTGACTGCCATCCCTGGATAGAGCCCCAGATGCCTGAGGTATCAATGGGAATCCTCACTTGCTGGGAAGGATCCTCCTCTGTGATCACATCAGGCTCCAGACCAGGGGGAGCCTTCTTGCTGATGGCCTTATGGCAGATGCGCCCTAAGGCTTTATGCCTCTGCCTTTCATATTTAGAGGCAGGTTTGGGAAGCTTGGAGCCGGAGCTTGCCTCTTTAGCCACCCTGGAGGAGGTGTGCTTCATTTTGCTCTTTGCCTTGCCACCCCCACCCTTGGATGGACCTTCAGGGGTAATCTCTAACCTGATTGGAGGATCTTCTGCCCTTCTAGTGGGGCTGCCGGTTTTAGAAGCGAGGGCTTGATTCCTGCCTGTGTCCTCCGAGCTGCAGGAGGCCGCCATCTTGGGCCACGTGGGGACTCTCCTTCCCCTTCTTTTCAAATGATGCTGCGCAGCAAATACAACAGCCCTGCCGGTCAGGGCTTTTAAAAAGCGGCTTGTGCTACTAAGAGCTGTTGCGCTCTCTCCTGTGGCCTCCTGCTGTTAACAGCCACTTGCTGAGAGACTTGCCGCCCCCTCCTCCAGCTGCTTTCCTTTCTCTTCCTTAAAGGGAAAGTTTTTCCTTAAAGGGAAGACCTTCTTTAAAGGCAAAGCCTCAGCAGAAATCTGAGCCTCATTGCCCTGTCTGGGCTTCTCCGGCTAGTCAGGCACTCAGAAAAGGATTGAATAGGGCTTGCATAAATCGTGATAGAAGATTGCCGGAACACAGGATGACAAAGCCCGAGGTGTTGAAGGGAATCCTCACCTGGAAGGAGGGGTCCCCTTCTGCAGCCCTGCCAGGTGAAGAGAAACCTGGTAATCTTTCCTCAGGTTCCAGGCCAGGGAGGTGGGTGTCTTCCTGCTGCTGGCCTTGTGGCCGATGCGCTCCAAAGATTGGTGCTTCTGCCTTTCATACTTTGAGCTAGGCTTGGGGGGTTTGGATCCACAGCCTGCCTCTTTAGCCTCCTTGGTGGAGATATGCTTCCTTTTTGGCCTTTGTCTTGCCTCCCCCGCCCTTGGCTGATGCCTCCTAAATGGTTTCTAACCTTTTTAAGGGTTCCTCAGTGCCTCCGGTGGTTGCTGGCTGCAGGGCTGAGTGCTTGGCTCCTGCTGGCCTCGTCTGAGCTGCTGGGGGCCGCCATCTTGGACCACGTGGTTTCAAAACGGCTCCCGGCTCCAAATTCAAAAAGTTCCTCTTTGCTGGAGCACGTGGAAGCGGCTTGTGCCTTTGCAGGCTGCCGCGCGTGTTCCGTTGCCGCTGGGGGCTCTCTCTCTCCTTGTTCTCTGGCGATCTCTGCAGCGTGGGTGATCCAGGGCGTTTTAAAATGCCGCGGTTCATCACTCAACCCCTGAGGGGAGCGGTGGAGCACTCCAGCGCCCTTAGAGCCTCCTTGGGCGTCACCCTTGTGCAGAGGCCTCTGCGGAGCTCGCTTGCCTGTCTTTGGTGAGAGTCCTCACTTAGTGCCCTGGATCTCGCTCTGTGACCTGGACTGCGCGCCGCCTTAGCAGTTGCTCCATGGGCTTTCTACCCCCGCTGGGGGTTTCCTCAGCCTCTAGTGATTGATCAGGCAGCGTGGAGGCAATTTCGATCACTTTTTCAGCAATTTAAAATTTTTCCTTTAAGTTTCTTCAGGATCTCAGGATGAACACAGCCGTCCGTTGATGGACTGAGTTGATAACGGGGTGGAGCCTGGTGACCAAGGCGTGGCTAAAAGAGCTTATCTGACTCAGTCCAATCAAGAGAGGACAAGGTCAACCCATCCTGGATACTCCTCCCCTCACTATGAGAAATATACAAGGTACAGGTCAGATTCCAGATTGTGTCCCAACTTTACAGAAATTTTATTTCCGAACACCTCAAAGGGAACCAGTGTAAAGCACGTATGTCATTCCACTATTCAACACTCAATCCAAGGAATATAATAAAATTAGAAATTATTTGAGCAAGATGACAATAGCATTTGTTATTTTTATTAAAATATATTAGCAAAGCTTAAAATACATTCTAGTTTAATTTAATCTACTAAACAATTCATATAACACTAGTTGCTTGAGGGTTTTCAAGAATTTTACAAACCTACAGGTGGAAAAGTTTGTCTTTTCCATTTTATTTTTCAAATGCAGACTATTTCAAAAGAAAGAAATTTTCTCTAGAATCAGTCTGGAGTCAGGCACACCAAAAATGAATGAGTGAATAATTAAACAAACTTACCACTTTTATAACATAGGGTGCATCACTGGTAACTGATTCAGATGAATTAACATCAGCTGTTAAAATATAAGTAGTTTTTATCAACTGGATTTAAAACTATCTTAATATCTCAGCAGCAATTTTTACATAACCAACAGAGTAATTGGATGAAAACCAAATACAAATTCATGAGTATATTTAACAATATTGTATGGTGGAGCCTTATGCATTATTTGCACAAATCTCCATATCACAAAACTCATACAATAATATAAACTGATACATTTTACATATATTTCAATTTTGCATGTAAACAATGAATGCTACATTCCATTTTTAAAAACTATACAAACTTGCCAAACCTAACCACAGTCAATCACACATAGTATTCTGCTTTAAGAGCAACCAGCTGGTGCTGCCAGATGTAAATACGTCAAAATGCCCCACTAGTGAAACATTCAGTGATTTTGGTGGGTGAATTGAAGCAACAAAGCCTTTCCTAAAGAACAAGATTATGAACACCAAGTCCTTATTAGGAACATGGTAGTAACAACCATAACAGATATTTTAATTAGCACTGAGTCAAGATCCACCTTGCCCTCCAAAAAGATTTCATGTTCTTATATTTATCTGTTGGAACAGACTAGGGAAGATAGAAGAAGAGGGGGAACCCATTCTGTTAGAAGAGTCTTCTACTGACAGCATCACTGGATAAAATACCAACAAAAAGTATTGTGACAAAGGCCCAGCCCTTCTTGTAAGGGGAGCATGAAGGCAATGAAGAAAATCAGAATAAGCAATAGAATCAGGCGCGCACACCCAACTACTTTCTATTCAGTTCACCAGATGCTGTCACCAACCCCGCAGTCCCCTCATCAATCTGCTAATCAGCTGAATGGCAGAATCCCAAGAACACTATTTGGCCTGTGGACATCCTTTCCGCAGCATGATAACCATGCATTCTACAGCAACTGCTTGTCAATTGATTGGCAAGCTGGCTAGAGCTGGAGAGCCTTGAGGAGTGCTATACAACAACACAGCAAGCTTTCTACAAATTGTTTAAAGGGAAAAAGATAAAGTCTTATTGTCCCTTTTCTAAGGTCACTCATTTTCTACTGTTACAGGAAGAGAGAAGCTGCAAAAAGTCATGAGGTTCTCCAGGCAATTCTATTAGTTGAGTATTTTGAAACAAAAATGTTTGTTCTGTAGGAAAATATATCCATTCTGTATATGTGTTAAGAATACATTCTAAAATAATTACCGTATTTTTCGCCCTATAAGACGCTCCGGAATATAAGACGCACCCAATTTTAAAGGAGGAAAATCTAGAAAAAAAAGATTCTGAACCAAATACTATAGTAAAATATTTTATATCAACTGTACAAAGTTAACAGCAGTTTAAGAACAATTTTATGTCAACCATGTAACACAGGAGTGTCCAAACTTTTTTCAAAGAGGGCCAGATTGGATGAAGTGAACATGCTGGAGGGCCGAACATTTTTCCAAACATTCTTTGAACAATAACAATTAAATGCAAATGAATTATTTTATGCCAAGTTAATTGCAAATGGCATACTTTTCATTTCATAACATTAAGATCAACTGACAGCTGAGTTTTCACAATGTATCCATCTTTTCCCTGAAGACTCGTGTTTAGTACATTCAGATGCTTTCTTTCCTCTTTCCCTCTTGTCTATCCTTCCTTCCACCCTCCCTTCTTCCTTCCCTTCCTTCCTGCCTCCCTTCCAGTTCCCTCCTTCCTCTTTCCTCCTGTCTGCCTGCCTTCTTTCCCTCCTGCTTATCTATGCTTCCTTCCTTCCTTGCACCTCCCTCCCTTCTGCCTGCCTGCCTTCTTTCCTCTTTCCCTATCCTCCTATCCTTCCTTTCTCCCTCCCTCCTTCCCTGCCTCCCTTCCAGTTCCATCCTTCCCTCCTTCCTTCTGCCTCCTTCCTGCCTGCTTGCCTTCTTTCCTCTTTCCCTCCAGCGTGTCTGCTTTTCTTTCCTTCCTTCCACCTCCCTTCTGGCTCATCTAAAACTTTTAACTTCCCAATCTAGCGTTCTCCACCCACCCACCCCCAATCCGCCCGGATCTGTCATGCAGCAAAGAGATACAGTAGCTGGGCGCAATAGCAGCAATAGCAATAAGCAGATCCGGAGAGATTTGGGGTTCGGGGTGGAGAACGCTAGATGGGACACAATCAAACTTGATTCAAAGGCTTCGATCTCAGGAGCGAAAGCCTTTGAATCAAGTTTGATTGTGTCCCATCTAGCGTTCTCCACCCCCAACCCCAAATCTCTCCGGATCCAGAGAGATTTGGGGTTGGGGGTGGAGAACGCTAGATGGGACACAATCAAACTTGATTCAAAGGCTTCGATCTCTGGAGTGAAAGCCTTTGAATCAAGTTTGATTGTGTCCCATCTAGCGTTCTCCACACCCAACCCCAAATCTCTCCGGATCCCCCAACCCCAAATCTCTCCGGATCCGGAGAGATTTGGGGTTGGGGGTGGAGAACGCTAGATGGGACACAATCAAACTTGATTCAAAGGCTTTGGCTCCTGAGATCGGTGCACTGCCATCCAAAATGCTATTACTACGATCTCTGCCACCTGGAACTGGCCGAGAAGCGGCAGGTAAAGCGGGCGCTGCAGCGATCGTGGTACCAGCATTTTGGATGGCAGCGCACCCGTCTCAGGAGCCAAAGCCTTGAGGCACCTTTCGTTTGTAGGAGGAGGGCAGCTTAAAGCAGCGCCCCAGCAATGTGAGGAGCCGCTGCCACCACCACCACCGCCTAAGCCCTCTCAGGAGCCCAGCCGAGCGGGAGCTCTGAAAGCGAAACCTCTCTCCTTTCCAGCCATCACGATCTCTGCAGCCCCCTCTTTGCCTGCCCCATTTTCAGATGACCCAGTAGCTACATTCGGCTTACAAGACGCACTCAGATTTTTACCCTCTTTTTGGGAGTAAAAAAGTGCGTCTTATAAGGCGAAAAATACGGTATATGCTGGCCGCTATATTTTAGCAATCTTGACAATATTCTTACCAAGGTACAGACAGCCAAAACCACCTTTGCCTATAACTGGACCAAGCTTCCATTTTTTCTTTAAAAGGTCAGTAAAAACTTCTCCGGGAGGAAATTCTTCAGCAAGTTTCCGTTTTCTTGGGCCTCTTTTTCCTGTCGGCTTTTTGATATTAGGCATAATCACTAAAGACAATAAAATAAATTAGAAATAGGATAAATTTGTCTTATTTTTAAATCAAAAAAATCTTTATTGCCTTCTTCCATTTGTCACCCTGTTTGACAAAACAGAAGAATCAAAATCAATCCCAAACAAGTTCTGATCATGGAACTTTTGATGATTTTAGTACTGAATTTTTCTAGGACAAATTGATCAAAATGCAAATATGAAAATGTATTATTTTACTTCCTACGTGATACTCGCACCTCTGACAAAGGTGTAAAAAAGGCTCTACAGTTTGAAAATAATATATATTTTTACCAATTTCTCTTATCGTTCATATTGCTGCAAATAATAACTAAATGTTAAAAGATGGGCATATCTACAGAACCATTACTAACATAGACAGTTTGTATCCTTCCAGATATTGCTAAATTACATTATTATTCATTCTGGCTATGGTTACTGAAAATTGTCATTCAACTATACCTAGATGACCACAGTTTACCTATTTTTTGATATATGTCACAGAAGTACAGCACAAAAGTAGTGTCCAGTTTCTTTTTTCAATCTCCGAAAAAAGAAATCTCAATAGTTTCAATAGTTTTTATTTTGATGTGCCATTTAATTAATGGGAAATTAGCAAAAATTGTCTTCCCTCATAATTGTTTTCACTTTGCCATTTTTGAGTTGAATTTTTTTAAGCTGAGTCAGTGATTAGTTTTACTCCTACTATTGCCATCAACTCTTCCAAAGCATAGCTGACAGTCTCAATTCAATCATATGCAATCAGGCAGGCAGATGAGGTTTCATACTTGCACCTCTGATAAATATGAAAAATTACTCATCATAAAGAGCAAGACTTAAATTTTGGCAGAATCATCATTTAAAAATCTAATGTTTATATTTTAATATTATTTATGACAATACTAACCATTATTACTATAAAAACAGGAGCTGTGCAACAGAGACCTCTTGATGTTGAATTGATACTTCCACTATCTCACCATTATATTAAACAGGTTGATAAAAGCAGAATTCAACCATATCTGGAGGGCCATACATTGACTTTCTTTGTCATATCACATTATGTTAAGCATTTGCCATTCCATACTTTTTTGTGGAACTTTCAACTCCTGTATCACTTTTGCATTTAATGTTCAAGTTTCACAATCCTAGGTCAGCACAGACACTACATATTTAAACAATTTCCTCAGAAATGCAGTGGGTAGCCATATTTCATAATGAAATCAAACAATCACAATCAAAACAGGACAACAGCAATCCTTTATTAAATATTGACACTTTAAAAAAACATTCAAATATCCAAAGAAATACTGAGCAAATGTAATGCAATTTGAAGGTGTTAACTATTTGCACTGCAAAGGTGAAATTGAAAAACAGTTAGGGAGTCCTTCCCCTTAATTAACTCTTTGAGCTAATGAAGATGATACATTTATCCCTAAAAATATAAGAATATAAAATCTAGGCACTGACAAAATTTCCAAGTACAAAAGGCCACACTACTTACATCTGCATGTATACTACACCAACATATTACTACATCCTGTTTTGGAAAAGAACCTAATGTGTATGAAGGCCAACACCAGCTACACAACTGGCAGCTTTGATTTCACATTGTTGTGCACATTATATTAATATATTAAATTTATAAGCCACCTGATTTTCAACTCTCAGTACTTTACAAATTGTTAAAAAAATTTAAAAATAAGGAACAGTATAAAAACAGAAAGAGAACACAAAAGAGCAGAGGAACGAAACTTAGATGTTAGCAAGGAAAAGAAAGGGGTAACAATTGTACTTTTCAAAGGACTGGGCAAAGAACCAGGTCTTTATGGTCTTTTGAAATACCAACAAGGTGGGAGCCCTTCAAACCATCATTCCACAGGACAGCACTGCTACAGGGAAGGTGGGGCCCTGACAGGTGTTATTCTTTAAATCAATGGAATCTAGAGGGCGCCAAGTCTGCCAGATGAAAGTGGCCTTATCCTTTCTGCTTTGAATCTATTCAACAAACAATAAGTAATAAATTATTCATTTATTTGTATCTAAAACGGACATAACTTACCAACGTAGTGTAGTATCATTTAGATCAGAGCTGTAAAACTCACGGCCCACGGGCCAAGTGCATCATGCACTGGCCACACCCACACCCGGTTTAATGAAGGGGGGGAAAGTCCCACTGTGACAACGTGAGTTTGACACCCCTGATTTAGATGACATGACATTAATTTGATAAATAAACATTGTAAACTTATCAATGCTTGCTTAGGAGTTAACAAAAAAGCAGAAAAAATAGGTGGAACCCCATCTTTTCCCATATTTTCATATTCCCTATGCTTATTTTGTTTATACAAAATTAGCAATTACACTAGGTTACTCATATTTGAATGTTATGTGACATAATTACATATTCCCTCCCCTTTGCTCTCTGCTCTCCACCGGACTTTTTGTTAGCATATTGATGCATTCTCATATTTTCTTTTTATTTTATTGTTCCATTATTTTGCTTCTATTTTCTTGACATTCTTTTCAATTTTTCTGTTTTATTGTTGTAAGCCACTTAAGAGTAGCCCCACAGCAAGATATGAGGCAAATAAATTTAGCAAAGAAAAAATTAATACAAACTGAAAAGTCACAGCAGCTTAAATTATATTCTATGGGCCACCATTTATCACTTGAAAGTAGCCCAACCCACCTCACAGGGTTGTTGCAGTGGGGAAAAAGAGATGGAAGATGGAAGATGTATTGGATATGTATGCTGCCTTATTTATGAAAATAATACAATGGATAATGAATAACTCTGGAAAAAACAGCAATGCAGTAGGTATGTAGATTGGGGGAGGGAGGATATGGGGAATATTTAAGGACCAAGTGCAGCTTTCACCAATCCTGTAACTTCCAGAAACTCCTAGCCTACAACTATAACTTCCTAGAATTCCTTGCATATGTGATAGGAAGTGATATCAGTAGAGCCCTGGTTATTAACAGATGATTCTAAAGGTAAATGTTAAGATTGTGAATACCAAGAGGCAGGCTTAGGAGTAAACAAACAATAGCAATCTTAATAATTAAATAGCTGTGTGTGTGTGTGTGTGTGTGTGTGTGTGTGTAGCATTTCTTGTACCAAGAAACAGTTCTGATCACCATCATTAGTAATAACTAAATTAACAATTATTTAGCTGGTCCAAAATAAGGCTATCAATTTCATTGCTATTGTAATTTTTTTTCTCATCTCTCCCTTTTTCTTTACAGTTCCCTTCCTATTAAATGTTTTCAACCACATTGTTTCTACATTGTGAAATGTAGAACTTACCTCCTTCATTCTCTAATACATCACATACTGTTATTTATGTCAACTCCCTTCTGGCAAACCCAAGACACTATTGAACAGAGCACATACTACCTCCTCACCTAAAAAGGAACATTTGGCTTATATTTTACTTCAGAGAGCCTACTGTCACAGAGGCCTTCTGAAAAATCCTAAGATTTCAAACTATGATTGTTGAAAACTAGTAAGTGTGTTATTAACCTCAAGTGGGATTTCATCATCCCCAAAGCTCAGCTTGTATTGTAGACCTAACTCACTTCTCCCAAAATGTTTCACCTTGCCCTTAGCATCCAAAGGCTACCCCTCCCTTTATTTTAATAGATCACCATTTATTTTTTTAAATATGGTCAAAACAAAAATGTTTGGAGCAGTTTTTCTCCATCTGGACTTTTGAATTGTAACATTAGATCTCCTACTAGCCAAACTGAATTAGTGTTTAGGGGAGTTACTTTCAGTTACTAAATCTCCCGTCCTGGATCGACTTAATCCAGTCCAATAAAGCGGAGCCAATAGAAAAAGGCAATGAAAGACATACCAAATCCCGAAAAATCCACCTGCGTAGATATCTCAATGATATTGCTAATTGACTATTTTTTTACGGCGACATGCACAACTAAGGGCGGAAAAGGGAAACACGCAAAGCGTTTCTGTGGCTAACGGCTCCTGAAAAAGGCTGCCAAACAGCAGAGTTGGGCTACAGAGGGGGCTAGGAGGAGGAAGGTAGAAACAACAAGGTCCACCTTGGGGGCAAAGAAAATGGGCACCACATGGCTTCCCAAACTCTGCTTTGCGGAGAAAAGCGGATGCAATTCTCGTCCTCTCCCAGAGCCATAACAAGAGAGCGCTTCGGGGCCATACCTCGTCAGCCAAACGGGACTCTAGCGAGTCCCTTCACCAGGCGAAGAGCGCGACCACCCCCGACTGCGTCACGCACCAAACTCACTCCACACCGGAAACGGGAGGGCGGAAGTTCGGAGTTGCCGCGCAAAGAGAGCTTCCGTTTTCCAAACGGGATATAGTCCCTGCAACTGTCAAAGCGAGGGGCGGTCTCGCCTCCCGCGCGCCAAAAAGCGGGCGTGGCTTCGGCTTGGCGCCGTTTATTCGTCGCGCGCATGGGCAGGCGTCGCGTGTGGGCTGCCCGGGTAAAAAGGCTTTTATTTAGCGGCGTTTCCGTGGTTGCCCCGTCCACTCGACGCTTGATCTTAGATGAACCGCCGAAGGGGCTAAAGCCGGCGTTTCTTCTATTGCAAGCAAGATAAATTCTGATTTCATATGTTTGTTTCAGTTGTAGTCTTCGCCGTGCTTTTTTTAGACCGCGAATTAACCCATTCTTGTTCTTTGGCACAATCAGAAATAAATCCTATTCCTTTCAATCGCGTTTGATCGTGACAACTTCGACTGTTCTTCCAATTTACGCTCTGTATTGCTGCGACCTCGGTTTCCCCACTTGCTAAATCTTGCTTGTGAACGACATTATAGTAATAATAACCGAAATGTAGATTTTTTTTCATTAATTTATCCTTGGAATCTTCGTTGTACTAACCTCTATTCAGGGCAGCTTTTTATTACTGTTCAGAAAAATTGCATTGACCTGTTGCCAGGCAGGTGAATTATCTATTATTTTTCGTTTAAAGTGATTTTATTGTATTTACCTTCTTACTGTTTCCCCCCAAAGATAATAGTTTTTGGTGGGAGGACTTATTGTAGGTTTAACAGTTAAACTAACATTTTTATTAAAAAATAGTATACAGTGTAGTTTAGGATGTAGAAGCGGAATATAACATCTTTTTAACAACCATGATAATGATTGTACTAATGATCATCAGGTAATTCAGTTCACTGTATCATCTTACAAAACTAAATTCCCTCTTAATTTAAGGGGGGTTATTCATGGATGGGCAGTAGCGTTGTAATTTTATTTTTGAAGTCAACAAAAACTTTAGATTCCTAATATGGAAAAGGTCCTAAGAGATATAATGGGCCTCTTTTATAAGTACAAATATGCTTTGAAGCATATTATCTATCAGCGTTCCATGCGCCTTTGGCGTACAGTCATCCCGGCCACATGACCACGGAGATGCCTTTAGATGGCGCTGGATCTTCGGCTTTGAAACAGAGATGAGCACCGCCCCCTAGAGTTGGGAACAATTAAGATATATGTGCGAGGGGAACCTTTACCTTTATCTATCAGCTGACTCTATATGCTTCAAGGTAGTGTATCTTCAAAGTATCTAGAACTAAACTGAGTTGCTATGAACTTTCAGTCACACTACAAGTTACTGCTTTTCTGTACTGTCATTCAGCAAAGATGATCCTGACTTAGTTTACTACAAAAGTCTTTAAAATTCTGTTGTTCTAATATCTCATTTTGCATTTTATAATAAAAGGTTCCTACATGGAATTTCGATGAGGCTCTTACAAATTTTCATATTTAAACTTGGTGATATTCTCTGAACAGCCTTGGTGCAAAATCTATGAAAAAATAGCCAGAGAGCTATGGAGTTTATGTGTAGACAAGATTAAGCAGGAAAAGTATGTGCATCTGTCCAATACAAAACTAGCAAGGTATTTACAGACCCCTCGCATCCTGGACATAAATTGTTTCAACTCCTACTCTCAAAACAACGCTATAGAGCACTGCACATCAAGACAACTAAACGCAAGAACAGTTTTTTTCCCAAACGCCATCACTCTGCTAAACAAATAATTCCCTCACCACTATTCGCTAAGGCTGCATTACCATTACTATTAGTCTTCTCATCGGTCCTATCACCCATCTCCTCCCACTTATGACTGCATGACTGTAACTTTGTTGCTTGTATCCTTACGATTTATATTGATATTGATTGTTTCCTGATTGCTTATTTGTACCCTATGACTATCATTAAGTGTTGTACCTTATGATTCTTGATGAATGTATCTTGTCTTTTTATATACACTGAGAGCATATGCACCAAAGACCAGCACCTTGTGTGTCCAATCACACTTGGCCAATAAAGAATTCTATTCTATTCTATTCTATTCTATTCTATTCTACAATAGATAGAGATTTACAATACTGGTATTTTGGATATTGGCTTGGAATTTTGTACTGTTTTTATAATTTCATCTTTGTACTTGCATTTCCCCCAGAGTCCTTTGTGATGGGGGGTGGGGGTATAAATATGGTTAACAAGTGGAATTAAATAATTTGTAGTTTGGCACAATACAGGAAATATTGGCATCATTTGCTCAACACTCTTGATCTGGATAAAATAGAATTGAGTAGTTTGTAGTTCATTATGTTGTAGGAAACTTAATCTTAGTCTTATATTGTATAAGTCATGCTATCACATTAAGATGTAATATGATTTATTCATAAAGAATAGCATATTATGTAAACACAGTACTTATGATTTTATGGATAGATGCACCTTTAATCATCTGAGGAAATAAAAGAGGAAGTTGTTTATAGAAGGCTACCAAACAAGGGTCCCTGAGCAACTCTGGACAAAGAAAATTAGAATTAGAATTATTTATTGGACAAGTGTGATTAGACACACAAGGAATTTGTCCCCAGTGCATAAGCTCTTAGTATACATACAAGCAACAAGTGATAAATCATTATTACAATCATAAAATACATTCCTCATAAATCATAAGATACAACATTTAGTGATAGTCATAGGATACTAAATAAGTATCAACATAAATCATACTAGGATACTAAATAAAACAATATAAATCATAAGATACAAGCAACAAAGTTATAGTCATAAGGAATAGGAAATAGGAAAGGTAAAAAGGATAATAGTAATACCACCCTACTAGATAGATTGATAGTATTGTGGGAATTAGTTGTAAAGAGTACCATGGAGAAGGCTTGCTGCCTAATCCTGTCCTCATATGTACTTCTCTCAGAAGTGGGAATGGTCAGTGGTTCACTGAGAAGCCAAAGGAAATGAAGCAATTAGAAGGATGTGTAGAACATCTTCAGGAAAGAGACAACCCTTTCTGTTACTGCCTGCTTTTTTGAAAAGTATTTATAGGTCAGTGATGGCGAACCTATGGCACAGGTGGCACGTGGAGCCATTTGTCAGGGCACGCAAGGCGCTGCCCTGTCAGCTGGCCAGCGCGCATGAGCACGCTGGTCAGCTGCATTCACCCTTTTTTAAATCCATTTTTCGCCCTCCTCAAGCTCCAGAGCCTTTATAGGAGCCTGGGGAGGGCGAAAAGAGCCGTCCCCGTCCCCCCCAGAGGCCCTCTGGAGGCTTCATGAGCTTCCCAGACGCCTTTGGAGTGCTCAAAACGACCCTCTGAGCAAACCGGAAGTCACTTCCTGTTTGCTCGGAGGATCGTTTTGAGCGCTCCGAAGGCTTCAGGGACCGTCTGGAGGCTTCCCTGACGCCTCCGGAGGGTGTCCGAGGGGTGGGGGAGGCTGTTTTCGCCCTCCCCAGGCTCCTATGAAGCCTCTGGAGCCTGGGAAGGGCAAAAAAAGCATGTAAAAATGGGGGGGAGCATCTGTAGTGCGCGCATGCATGCTGGGGGGTCACGCATTGCATTAAGGGTGCAGCACGCCCACACACGATCCCCCTGCGCTCCCCCCACTTATGGCACGCGAGCCAAAAAAGGTTTGCCATCGCTGTTATAGAGGATGACCAGATTGAGCATGAGGGAAGAGTCAAATGCATCATCAGTCTCAATCCCTTTGTGCCCACAGCAGATTAAAGTACAGCTCACCTTCAATTCCCTTGATTCTTTATCTACCACCAATTTGCATTGACCATTAGTAGCTCAGATTCTTGTACAGAGCTTTAGCATGCAACAAACTTATATATTCATTTGAACTGCCCGGATTCCTGATTTTTCTGTGCCTGACATCATTCCATCTGAGATTAGATTCACTCCCATACTTGTTTTTCTGAAAGTCATTGAAACTTGGCTTTTCTAGAGAGACTTCAGAATAGACCAGTGGTGATGGGAGAGTTTCTTGATATGGGTTTGTATGTTGTGAGTTGTTACCTGAGGTACTGTTGTATTACTTTAAACTTTGTTAAAATGATTTACATTTACCTATTTAAAGAAACACTTTATTTTGTAGAATGCACATACAATCACAATTAATATACATTAAGTGCAATCTGAAAACTACCAAAATTAATTCTACAATAGTTAGAGTGAAATACTTGCAGTGAAAATGTGGCAACGTATGTTTGTGGCCTCATAGTTTTAGAGGAACTAAAACCTTGTGGCTTGAATATGTCACAACTGAACACCCATGTGCATCCTATTGAAATCTTTGAATTTGTTTATCCCAGACTGACTGAGAAAGCAAAATACTTTGCTTTCCTCACACCCAGATGTAGTCTGCAGGTAATCTTATGTTATTCTATTTTTACCCATAATAATTTATATCCTATGTAAATAAAAGTATTCTGCTCACTTACTGTTCATTTCATTTATTTCCTGATTCTCTGATTACCAAATATGTTTCTTGGCGTCCTTGTATTTTACTTTTTTCAGATAAGCCAGACATGAAACCTGCAAAGCTCATCCACAGGTGTCCTACTGGTACAGGTTATCCTATTCAAAAAGTTAAAATACAAGCCCACTCAAATAAATACACACATGCTTAGTTAATCACCACTGACATCCCCTCAGTTGTTCCAGAAGCACACCAAGGATTTAATCACATGCACTATTGTAATCAACTTGCCAATCATATGTTGAAGTGTTTTATTTTTTTTGACAGAATTACAATACAATCCCCCCCCCCATCCCAATCCATCAAGACAAAAAACATCAAGATAAAAAGATTGATATTGTGTTACAAAAATGAAAACTGACAAAAAAAACCCATGCTTCCCTTCAGAAAAGCTAAGGTGATTGGGAAGTATTAGCATCTTTGCCCTATAAATGGGCAGCTCTGTACAGATTACCAAGAACCTTATCACATTTAGTTCAACAGGAAGAAGTTATATTCCTAGCTAGCCCATCTTTTCCAATTCATTTATATCTTGACTTTATTAGTTTCGCCTGCATTATATTGATTGAATGATCACAGCTTTCCAGGGTTTCCTCAAAAATATGCTGTACGTTTGTGTCCTCACTGGCAATACAAAATCTTTGTGCCCCAAACACATATTCTGTCCCTGAGTCAATTATTTTTTTAAAAAAATAAAACAGTTTCTAGACACTAAAGTGATTGCCTCTTATATACAGTAGTTTCAATAATAACTGTGGTTACTTTGAGCTTATCCACAACCAAGGTCAGCCACCAAGTTTTGAGGGCAGAAACAAACGATATTGCTGTTTACTCAACTCCCTCCCATCACAGATACAACCTCTGAACACATTTCATTTCATTCATTTCATTTATTGGATTTGTCAACCGCTCCCTCTCCCCAAGGGGACTCGGGGCGGTGTACAGACAGAATAAAAACATTATATAGAACAATTACAAAACCTCATAAAAACAAATTAAACACAAGACTGTACAATTGTGGAAAAATTAATTAGTGATTAAGACCAAATTAAAATACCCCAAAATTTAAAATAACCGGCCAGGAAAGTCAAGGGATTAGATCGTGATTGTGATTGTGATTGGGCCAGGCCAGCTAATTGGAACAGGTGGGTCTTGAGTTTCTTACGGAGGGAGCGGAGATCAGTAATGATTCTAATGTCAGGGGGGAGGTCGTTCCAGAGGGTCGGGCCCATCACAGAGAAGGCCCTACTCCTGGGCGTCGCCCGCCGGCATTGTTTGGCGGACGGCACCCGGAGGAGTCCCTCTGAGAGCGAATTGGTCGCAGGGATGTATGGGGTAGGATGCGATCCCGCCAATAACTAGGTCCTGAGTCATGGAGCGCTTTAAAGGTGAGAATCAACACCTTGAAACGCACCCGAAAAGCCACAGGTAGCCAGTGCAGCTCGCGCAGGAGAGGTGTTACATGGGAGTACCTCGTACTCCCCATAATTGCCCCCGCGGCTGCATTCTGGACCAGCTGCAGCCTTCGGGTGCATCTCAAGGGGAGCCCCATGTAGAGAGCACAAGTACAGTTTTTCTCCTTATGTCACTTCAAGTATTCTGGTCCCTTTGGCCTGATATGCTCTACAAGGCTAACTGCAGCTGAATGGAAAGTGATGAAATGGTGTTGCACTAGTGTTGAAAAAAAAAAGCCCTAGGAAAGAAATAATAATAATGATCCTGCTAGGTCTCAAACTAGCCCTCTTCTATTTACAATGAATGTGTTCTAAAATGGTTGGGGGTTTGGGACACCAGGGTCAGGAAAGATGACATCTTTGATTTCTGACAGTGTAGCTCTCCCACTTGTTCTTTAAATAAAGATCTCAGAGCTGGTGCACAATTCAGGGGAGGGAGGTCCTCCTGGACTCCTGGCTGCTGCTAGAAGAGCAACAGAAGGAAAGAAGCATTAGGGGGAAGATTAGGATTAGGGTTAGTCAGGGGTCAACAGTATGGCTGCTTTTAGCAGCATGAGGGAAAGGATTTTATGTTGTTGTTTTTTCTAGCTTTTCTTGTTTTCTGTGGTTCTTTCTGGTTACTGTTCTGAGCTGACTAGGATCACTATGTGAGATAAATGATGTAATTCTTTAAATAAATAAATAGTGCTGGTTTTGGCCCTAATGATAAGAACAGCTGTAAAGGACACTTGAAAGAAAACAATTTTAAGCTGTTTATTGTGCCTGGCTGTATGTACATTTTGACACTTTAACCTTAGCAATGTAGGAAGACACACACACACACCAGATTAAAATATGATTTATTCTTAATATTAAAAACAGGCAGCATAGAATATTTCCCCTAAAGAAGAAATGGAGAAGAATCTTAACAAGCAGCCCCAGTCTTCCTGCCAATTTCAACCAAACTTGGTACACAGATGACTTACTCTCTCGAAATAAATATTATGGGGGTAAGACACCCCTAACACCCCTCGGAATGTGTGTTCTGTTAAGATACAGCCTGTTGTGCCTTATGGCTTCTACTGTACTGCCATAAAATGGTTTCTACTGTACAGTACAGTAGAGTTGCTATGGTAACAGCTTCACAGTACTTCACAAGGGAGTTGTCTCTGGTAAGGGGAAAAATCCAACATTAGAAATTACATTTGGTCCAAACACTTTCCCCCTATAAATAAATACACTGGCAATGCTGGCTTATCAACTAGTCTATTCAAAAGCAAAGAGATTCCAAATAAGCCACATGTCAACGCCTAAGGCGTTTCCATGACTACTATCACCTTGAGAAGGGGAGGGAAATTCCATGCATACTTTTGGCCAAAGTTAAAGTCTCATATTTCTGTACTGGGATGTGAATGCGCATGTCCAGAACCCTGCCATAATATCCTGTTGGAGAATGTGATTGATGATCTCAGCCAGAGGGGAGGGGGCACAGGGATAAAGGTCAGACGCCATTAAATGTGATTTAGTTTCAGCTACACAGAAGTCCGCGCTAAGATGTTAGTCCTAATAAAGGAATGGTTTTACTTTGAATTTCATCCCGGGGCTCATAAATTAATTAGGCAACTCTTGGAACCTTCACAGATAGCTGAAACTCACTTAAAAAATTTTTTCCAGGTTTCCTGAAGCCCGGCCTGTCCGAGTACCCCTCCCAATGTTTGGGTTGCTTGGAGGGAAAATCAAGAAGACAGGAGATTGATTGCAGCTGGAGGTATGCGGCAAAGCAAAACAGGGATGCCTTTCTCATAAGCAGAAAAAGAGAAGATAAGTATTGGTGGGAATTCCCTTGCCCTAGTCCAAAGCCCCAGATGGAATCCCGAGCGAGTGCAAAAGAGCAACAGAGGGAAGAAGTGAAGGGAGGGACATCTGATCTTGTTGAAGGGAAGAGATGCAGACTGGAGCGCAGCCCCCCTCCCCATCCCGATGGAAGGAGAAGGAGCCCAGAACGGCAACCAGTGCCTCTCCCACGCAGCAGGCAGGCTGCCAAGAGCAGGCAAACCCCTCCCTCTCACTGAACTAGGGGTGAAGGAGATAACCAGCCATATCAGGTGCAAGCATACCAAGGCTGACAGGAGGCTGGGGGATTAGGGCTGGATGACCCACCCCAATTCAGGGGAAAGTTTGACGGAGACTCAGACCAGCTAGCCCTATTCCTTGATTCAGCTGATATCCACCTAGAATGCTATGTGCACCTCTACCCATCCCCCAGAACCATGGTGAATGCCATCGCAGAGGGCCTAAAGGTAGAAGCAAGGGAATGGCTAGCAGCCCTCCACAAGATGAGAGCCCCCCAACTGCAAGACATAGATGACTTCCTGCAACTGCTGGAGGCCAGGTTTGAGGAGGTGGAGGAGGAGGACCCATATGCAGAAGAGGAACTCAGCAACCTAAAGCAGAGGGGCCGCCCCATCAAAGAGCACATCTGTGAATTTAGGAGGGTCATAGGAAGGCTACCTCCTTTACCAGAGTGGCTGCTGGTGCATTTTTTCAGAACAAGCCTGGACAAGCAAGTTACCCAGGTAACTGCATACTGTAACATCCCAAATCAACTCTCTGAGTGGTTCCAAGTAGCAACAAAAGTTGACAGCGGGCTGTGCACCAACAACATGACAAAGCAACCGGACACACAAGAGAGAGGTCAACCCAACAGGAAACCACCCAGCTGGCATGGAACCACAGCACCACAGCAGGCTCTGAGACCAGCTCTCCCTCGAAGTCTGCTGAAATGCTACAGATGTGGGGGATGGGCCACATGGCAGCTGCATGCCCAACCCCAGCCCCAAAACCAAGGCCAGACCCACCACCCAGGGCACAACCAGAACGAGGGTCAAATGGACCACCAACACATCTGGAAAAGCCCTCCAGGCTGCAAAGGCCCCTTTCCCCTCAGGCAAAAGTGATGGAACCCCAGGCAACGACAACCAGTCACCCAAATCATATGACAGCGAGGACGAGGGAGAAAATGACCCAATGGTGAGTGAATCAATTCACCTTTTCCTTTTTCCAATACACCTCACAGCCCCAAAAACAGGAAACCAGGGGGATTTTCAAGCCCTAATAGACTCAGGCTGCACAAGGTGCTTGATCAACCTAACCACAGTCCTGAAACTGGGGATCAGAGCAAAAAGACTGGCCCACCCAATCCGGTTTGAGCAGGTCGACGGGTCCCTAATGGGAGGAGCCTATGCCACCCACCTAACTGAACCAGTGAGGCTAGAACTAGCGGATCACTGGGAAGTAATTCAATTCATAATAACCCCAAAATGACAGATGCAGTCATACTGGGACTTTCCTGGCTAGACAAGTGGGGACCGACCATCTGGTGGCAAGGAGGTACCCGAAGACTTAGGATATCAAGGGACCCCCAACCCCTCCCACACCAGCAAGCAGAAACACCACCTACACTGGAAACACCCCAGGAAAGCCCACGAGAACAACTGGCAACCACATCTGACAAAACCCCAGAGGCCAAACTGATTCTGATAGAATATCAGGACCTCGCAGAAGTATTCAGCGAGGCCGAGTGTGATGTTCTGCCTCCCCACCGGGAGACAGACTGTGCTATCAAAATCATCCCAGTGGAAAAACTACCCAAGCCCAAACTGTATGCCATGATGCCCTGGGAAATGCAAGAGATGAGCAAATACATAGACAAAAACCTAGCAAGGGGGTTCATTGAGCCAGCCAAGCCACGGGTCGCGGCACCAGTCCTCTTCAAAGAAAAAAAAGATGGCACCATGAGGCTGTGTGTGGACTTTCGAGGGATAAACGGGGTGTGCGTACAAAACCTAAACCCCTCCCCCTCATGAAGGATATGCTATCTCATCTGGCCAAGGGAAAAGTCTTCACCAAACTAGACCTCAGAGAAGCATACTACCGAGTATGAATCAGAGAGGGAGATGAGTGGAAAACAGCATTCAACTGCCCCCGGGGAGCTTTCAATTCAAAGTGATGCCTTTTGGATTGCAGGGGGCCCAGCGGTATTCACGCAGTTAATAAACGAGGTGTTGCACTAGCACCTCTACAATGGGGTCCTCGTCTACCTAGATGACATCCTTATCTATATGGAGACCATGGACGACAATGTACCCCTGGTCCGCCAAGTACTGGAGAAACTTCTGGCAGCCAACCTGTACGTCAAGGTATCAAAATGCGAATTCCACCGTGAAGGTTAGACTACCTGGATTACCGAGTGTCAAATGAGGGAATAGAGATGGACCCAGCAAAAGTGCAAGCCGTCCTAAACTGGCATCCCCCTCGCACCTGCAGACAGCTACAAAGCTTCCTAGGGTTCGTGAACTTCTACATACAATTCATCCCCTCCTTTGTGAAGATTGCCAAACCCCTGACAGACCTCCTGAAGACAGGGAGCCCAGGAATGAAACCTCGTCCGGGACAACCCCTACCATGGGGCCTAACCTGCCAAGAGGCGTTCGAGACACTAAAATAAATGTTTGCAAAGGAGCCAGTGCTGAAGCATCCTGACCCCGAGCAACCTTTCCTGATCCAGGGAGATGTCAGCGATGTGGCAGTGAGAGCAGTGCTACTCCAAAGTAACAATCAAGGAAGCTTACAACCCTGCGCCTACACCTCCCGCAAGCTCACAGACACAGAGAGATGATGGGCCGCATGGGAAAAGGAGGCTTTCGCAGTGAGATGGGCACTGCTAACCTGGAGACACCTGTTGGAAGGGAGCCGGAAACCATTTGAAGTCTGGACCGACCACAAAAATCTGGAAGCGCTTAGGACCCCACGGAAACTATCACCTAAACAAGTCCAATGGGCTCAATATTTCAACCGTTTTGATTTTGTCTTAAAGCACATTCCAGGTGGGAGGAACTTTCTAGATGACGCCCTCTCCCACATGCCTCAGTACAAATGCGAAAGGGAGCACGTAGTGGATGCCATCATTCCCTCTACCCAAACCACTGCCCAAGTGACCACCAGACGGCAACACCGTGACCAGCAAGACCAATTTGCAAGCGACCTAACCACGAGGCTCAAAACTGAACTGCTAGCAGACCCCTGGTTCCAAACCAACCAATACATCTTGACAAAGAGAGATGACCTTGCATGGAAGGGGACAAAACTCTACGTCCCAGAATCCCTACGTACCCTAGTTCTCCAGAGGCATCATGATGCCAAACCAGCAGGCCACTTTGGGTTCCTAAAGACTTTACACTTAGCCCAGAGGCAATTCTGGTGGCCTGGCATGAAGAAAGATGTAGATAGTTACGTGAAAAGTTGTACCATTTGCGCCACAATGAAGAGACGAACAGGAAAAACCCCTGGACTACTGCAAACAGTAGCAGAGCCAACGAGGCCGTGGGAGGAGATCGCAATGGACTTTATAGTAGAGTTGCCAAAAAGTGGGGGAAACAGAGTGATTTGGACTGTAATAGACCTGCTGTCCAAACAGGCACACTTCATATCCTGTAGCGGACTAACCTCAGCTCTCAAGCTGGCTAAACTGTTCGTGAAGCATATCTACCGAATGCATGGAGTACCTCAAAGAATTATCTCAGACAGAGAGGTCCAGTTCACGGCAAAGTTCTGGAGGGAATTCCTGTGGTCCATTGGATCATCTCAGGGTCTTAGTTCAGCTTTTCATCCGAGCACCAATGGGGCAGCAGAGAGACTGAATGCCATGGTAGAGCAGTACCTAAGGTGTTACGTGAACTATCAGCAGTCCAATTGGGCAGACCTTTTATCTTTTGCTGAGTTTGCGTACAATAATGCTGTCCACAGTAGCATAGGACTCACGCCATTCAAAATAGTGAGTGGTATGGACTTCGTCCCAATGCCTGAGTATCCAAGGGATCCCCCCTCCTCAGTCAGCTTGGCTGACTGGATGTCAATGCTGAAAGCGACCTGGGAAAATGTCAAAAGGCACTGGCTAAAGCGGCACAAACCTATAAGAAACAGGCAGGCAAACACCGGGATCCGCAACGGCCATTCCGTGTGGGAGAGAAGGTTTATCTCTCCACAAAATATTTGAGATTAAAACTGCCTAGTAAGAAACTGGGGCCAAAGTTTATGGGACCATTCCCTATAGTAAAGATCATCAACCCAGTCACAGTGCAATTGAAACTGCCTCGATTGTTGGGGAAAGATACACCCAGCATTCCATAGCAGCCTCTTAAAATCCGTGATTGGATCCACTCTGAGACCACTACCCCGGGAGCCCCTGGGCCCTATGGTCCTAGGGGGCCAAACCCATTATGAAGTTCAGCGTATCCTTGATTCAAGGTGGCACAGGAGACAACTCCAATACTTAATCAAGTGGAAGGGCTACTGTTAGGTACTGGTGCGATTAAGCACTAGCAATGAATCCCAGGTCGAGGTTATAACAGAGCAACCCTGTAAAGTATACGCAGCGTGCGATAGATAAAGCAACCACACTGAATAATGGATAGTAAAGTAACAAAATAAACTTTACTTTTTGAAGAATATAGCAAAATCCATAAACACAGCCAAAAAGTCATACACAGAAAAAAAAACAGTCCAATACTACCAAGATAACTTGGATACAAGTAGCAAATAACTTACACACAGTAAGTAGTAGCAACAGTAGTAACAGTTAGACAGCAGTTATCATACATCAATCAAGAGAGAGAGAGAGATAGCAACAACATCAGCTGCAATTTAAATGCTGTAATCTACTAATTAGCAGAGCTCCTCTCTTAAAGATACATAACATGCCTTGTGCAATATATTGTCTACCCAACTTGTTGGTTACACCCTAACATTCTCCCCTTTGGGTAGATCAATATATCCACTCACAATGTAAGATGATAACCTTCACATGATGAGGTATGTTTCACTGAACTTTGTGCCTTAGTGAAGTTGTCTGCTAAATTGTCTTCAGTTGAACAATATTCCAACTTTATCAGGCCATCCTTAATGCTTTGTCGAACATTAAGATACCTCAAATCAGTATACTTCGATCTCGTCTTAATAGCTAAACTAGTCGCCATTTTTATTGCTGCCTGATTATCTTCATAAACAGTAAAAGGTTCATTGATACTTAATCCCATATCTATAAGCAACTGCTTATAATATATCAGCTCAGTACATGTCAACGACAAACATGAAAACTCAGCTTCCATTGTGGATAAGCTTATGTGTTTCTGTCGTATCGACTTCCATCCAATCAGTACACCACCTAGCATAAAGGCTATGCCGGAAGTTGACTTCCTATTATCTATAGCAGCTGCAAAATTCGCATCAGCATAAACAGTCAAAACTAAATCCCTATTCGGTTCTAAATATAATGCATAGTGGATAGTTTTCTTCAAATAACGCAGCACACGCTTTGCTGCTTGCCAATGCCTCTCTGAAGGACTATCATTGAATCTAGCCAGTTGGTTCACACTAAATGATATATCTGGTCTAGACCAATTACTTAGGTACATTAGGCTACCTATCAAAGATTGATAGATTCCCTTATCAAAACCAGTACCCTCAGTAACCTCAGGTTTAAACTCCAATGCCATTGGTGTCTTTGCAGTCTTACATAGCTCCATGCTATATTTCTTAAGTAAATGATTAATTTTACCAGCCTGTGACAGCTTAAAACCTTTACTGGTTCTAACCACGTCTAAGCCCAGATAATGCTTAATTTCACCCAAATTCCGGATTTTAAATTTACTCTCTAATTGTGAAACAATGTCAATAGCTTCCTGCTCAGACCTAGTAATAATAGCTATATCGTCCGTGAACAAAAGCAACAACGAGATCAAACCATTTTTCACCCGTCTAAATAAACAAGGATCAGCCAAACCTGGAATAAATCCCATAGCTTTTAGTTCATTTACTATACATCTGTTCCACTCAAAACCGGACTGTTTTAAACCATAAAGGCTCTTTTTAAGTCTCCAACAACCAGTCTGGCCATTAGAATCCACACCTGGTGGCATCTTCATATAAATGGTATGCTGCAATGGAGCATGCAGATACGCTGTTTCAACATCAATATGGGTAACATTACACCGATACTTAGCAGCCCACACCAATGCTGCCCTCAACGTAGAGGCTTTCAAGCTCGGAGCAAAAACCTCATCGTAATCCCTCTCAGTTTGGGAAAACCCTTGAGCAACTAAACGAGCCTTATAAATAGCATTGCCAGCAGCATCGTTTTTAATTTTAAACACCCATCTACAGCCAATTGCACTCTCCCCTGAAGGGAGCCTAGCTTCTTCATAAACCTTCAATTCCTGTAAGGATTTCAACTCCTTCTCCATAGCTGTTTTCCACAATTTCTTTTCCTTTTCAGGATACAGCCTTAACTCTGCAAAACTAGAAGGTTCTATGCTAACTTGCAATACTACACTGGCTTGGTATCTGTCGGGTGGATGCCTGTCCCTAGTAGACCTCCTAGGCAATACAGGACTTGCAGAATCATCCTGTTCCACCTCACGAGTAGATTCTACATCTACATCTTCCTCCCTTTTCAGAGTAATAGATGGACCATCCTGATTCTCTAACTGCTCATTTGGTGTATCATGATTAACCAAACGATCAACATCTATATCATCACAAACCTTGTGAAACTCTTGTTCTAGCTTCTCCCAACCAACATGTTCTGAAAATTTAGCACTAGCACTGAGCATAATTCTCCGAGTTCCAGGTTCCCAGAACCTAAACGATCTATGATTGGAATTGTACCCAACAAAAACCATCTTCCTAGCTCTGCTTTGATCCTTCCGTCTAGTCTGTGAGGGAATATGCACCCAAGCAGGGACACCAAATGTGTGTAAATAACTCAAATCAGGCTTCCTACCATGCCAAAGAGTATAAGGAATCTTACCATTAGTTGAGTTAACTACTATGTTCAGAATATGGTTTGCACACATTATAGCCTCACCCCAAAGCTTTTCTGACAAACCAGAATCAACCAGCATAGTTCTGGTCATTGCCTGCAATGATTGACCACGTCTTTCAATAAATGAATTATGTTCTGGCCTGTAGGGGGCAGAACGCCTATGTTCTATACCAGCATTCTCCAGCATTGATGTAAACCTATGATTAGTGAATTCAGACCCATTATCAGTGACTAGGCAAAGTACTTTTTTATCCATCTTACGTTCAACAAACTTTAACCATTTAGTAAAATGTTGGAAAGTTTCTGCCTTTGATTTCATTACATAACAGAAACCATACCTAGAATAATGGTCCATAATGCTGAGTATATAGCAGGCACCTCCTAAGCTAGGTTTCTTAGGGCCAATTAGGTCTGCAAACACTACATCCAGTGGTTTAGATGTCTTGAATCCTTGAAACCGGTTTGCAGGGGTAACCTTACTTTTAGCCTGGTTACAGGCATTACAGTTAAGATATTTTGAACAAGGTTTCAAATTGATTCCATTAGATAGAATAACAGTTTGACGTACCATTTTAAAATTTACATGGCCTAAACGTCTATGAAGTAGATGTATACAGTTATCATGGGGCTGTTTATTCTTATAACCAGGTTCAGAACTCGCAATATTTAAAGAGTTCTCATGTAGAATAAATAAATTATTCTCCAAATTGGCAATAACACTATTACCTTCCTTTTCAATAATGCATCTATCATTCTTAAATGTTACTGTAAACCCACATTTCACAAGGTCTTTTACAGATAATAGGTTAAATTTCATTTTAGGTACATATAACATTTCCAATTTTTCATTAATACATGGACAATAAGCTGTACCTTCACCTGAAGCCTTAATTTTCCAACCATTTGCTAAGGAAATGTGCTGTTTGCTAGCCTTCATAGTAACAAACCTTTCTTTAACCTTAGTTATAGAATGGGATGCGCCACTGTCAACCACCCAGAAACTATGGTTTACAGCCTTATCTACCTTAGCTACAGTTACAGTAACATTGTTGCTTTTTCTTTTACTATTAGCAACACTCCTTTTCTTGCTATTTTTACAGTTCTTAGCAATATGCCCCTTACCACCACAAGAATAACATTTCTTAACAAAATTTACAGTTGAAAACTGTGTTTCTTCTTGTGATTGATTGTCTCTGAACTGAACTCTATCCTCTCTTCATCTGGACTCTTCAAGCAATCTCCCGGTAACCTCAAATAATGTCAGTTCATCTCGTGAAAGAACTTCCAATGAGGAAACAAAAGAGTCGTAGCTTTCATCAAGCGATGATAGAATAATATACACCTGTTGAAGCTCAGAAAAAATCAATTCTTTTTCTTGCAAATCCTGCAAAGTTTTCTTCATGAAGTCTAAATGAGCCAACATATCACCACCTTTTTGCAAACGGGCTCTAAACAGTTTCCGTGTGAGATGAATATGAGCACCCACACTGTCCCGAACATAAATTCTCCGCAATGTGTTCCAACACCTAGCAGCAGACTCTTCGCCACGAATATGGACCAGTTGCTGGTCATTCAGTGTTAGTCCAATAATGCAGAGAGCTCTCTCATTGTCCCTGTTAAACTGCGCAATCTTCTTCACATCCTCATTATCAGCAGGATCCCAATCTGTAACATCTGGTGGGTTCTGAACCACAAACCACAGTCCTTCTCTACGCAGAAGTAGGGAACACTTCAAGGACCAGGAAACATAGTTGGTTCCATCAAACCGGGTAATCATGGAGAGTGCAGCAGACTGTTCTTGTGCCATATTCACAAAAATAAACTATCCAAAAAGTGGTGCTTAAAAAAAAAAAATATGGTTAAGGCAGGGCGTCTGGGCCCATAACCAATGTTAGGTACTGGTGCGATTAAGCACTAGCAATGAACCCCAGGTCGAGGTTATAACAGAGCAACCCTGTAAAGTATACGCAGCGTGCGATAGATAAAGCAACCACACTGAATAATGGATAGTAAAGTAACAAAATAAACTTTACTTTTTGAAGAATATAGCAAAATCCATAAACACAGCCAAAAAGTCATACACAGAAAAAAAAACAGTCCAATACTACCAAGATAACTTGGATACAAGTAGCAAATAACTTACACACAGTAAGTAGTAGCAACAGTAGTAACAGTTAGACAGCAGTTATCATACATCAATCAAGAGAGAGAGAGAGATAGCAACAACATCAGCTGCAATTTAAATGCTGTAATCTACTAATTAGCAGAGCTCCTCTCTTAAAGATACATAACATGCCTTGTGCAATATATTGTCTACCCAACTTGTTGGTTACACCCTAACAGCTACCCCTTATCAGAGGTATTTTGAGTGAAAAGTAGAAATATCCAGGCTGATCGCCTTTTAGCAAAATTCCATGCAGAAAATCCAAGCAAGCCTGGGGGAGGGACACATCCCTGTACTCAAATTGCTTTGTTTTATACAGGTCGCTTTCAGGAAGTGAGGGGAGCTGGATGTCAATGCCTAAGGCGTTTCCATGACTACTATCACCTTGAGAAGGGGAGGGAAATTCCATGCATACTTTTGGCCAGAGTAAAAGTCTCATATTTCTGTCCTGGGATGTGAATGCGCATGTCCAGAACCCTGCCATAATGTCCTGTTGGAGAATGTGATTGATGACCTCAGCCAGAGGGGAGGGGGCACAGGGGTAAAGGTCAGACACCATTAAATGTGGTTTAGTTTCAGCTACACAGAAGTCCGTGCTAAGATGGTAGTCCTAATAAACGAATGGTTTTACTTTGAATTTCGTCCCGGGGCTCATAAATTAATTAGGGCAACTCTTGGAACCTTCACACCACACA
The DNA here is from genome assembly GCF_964273705.1 of Natrix helvetica. Lineage (NCBI taxonomy): Eukaryota > Metazoa > Chordata > Lepidosauria > Squamata > Natricidae > Natrix > Natrix helvetica. The sequence continues at coordinate 43,866,685 of NC_138548.1, forward strand.
CTTAGGCAAGCCAAAGCTGGCAAAATTAGCTCAATCACCTAGGAAATGCATTTTCCTTTTTGCCTGTAAAGCCAGACATGACCCCTACATGACCCCATAGGAATCTGGCAACAGCAATTAAAATGTTAAAGGACACATTCTTACATAGGAACAGGCATCCCAATCACTACTGACCTCCGCTCCTTCCGGCAAAAATTGAAGACTCACCTGTTCCGATTAGCAGGCCTGGCATAATTACAACTGTCCCTCCTGGCAAATGTATTAACTGGTTATTTTAGGGGTATTGTTTTTAACTTATTGTGTGTGTTTTAGGGGTTCAAAATCCTATATTTATATATATTGCTTTGTACAGTTCTTTTAATTCCATTTTTAACCTCCTCCATTCCAACTGTACATATTCAATTTTTATTGTATTTTGATATATTTTGCATGGACTGTACACCGCCCCGAGTCCCTTTTTGGGAGAGGGGACGGTCTAGAAGCATGAATAATAAATAAATAAATAAAATAAATAAAGCCCCAAAGAATGTATAAAAACCCACCTATTCTCAACCCCATTTTGTCAGCCACCCCAGAAACATACTGCTGACACTAGTTTCTGGCTGCCAAATAAACAGAGACTTCCTTTTCTGCAGCCTGCCTCCATTTTATTTTCCAGCATCTTTCTCCTGGCTTGGAATTGGACCCGATTTTTTTTCCAAGAGTAAGTTTAAATTTAATGCACATGCACAGGTAGTCCAGGAAGACCTGCCTACAGGAAGAAAAACAATTGGGGAAGGTGGGAAACAACAGCAGCCAAGTGGACATGTAGCTTGTAGACTGAATCCCTTGGAGCTATTACCAAAATATTTCAGCCCAGAGTCAAAATTGAGCTGGCAGAAGCAGTTTAAGTAGTCAGTCTGGATATGCCTAAAAAGATTAAAGAGTTTGGAGACAGCGACGGAAATGAGAAAAGGGGACCTCCAGATAAAGTAGGAATTTGACCCAAGAAGCAGAGAGGCAGGAAGCAAAAAGCCAGAGGTATGAAAGCATTGAAATGAGATTTGGAGCAGAGGTGGTATTCTACTGGTTTGGACTGGCTCACCCGAACCGGTAGCGGAAATTACATGTGGGCCCACCCACTCACCCTAGCTCTACGGCATTTCATTTAGGCCCTTTTTTGGTCAAATGCGCATGTGCAGAAGGCTCTGCGCGCTCACATTTGCGAACCCCTGACTTGGAGCCACATTTGAAAGCAGTGCGGAGGGCAGGAAGGAAAAGGAATGGGGTGGACTAAGCTGATATCATCAGGCTAGGGGGGAAAAACAACATCTAAAAGTTTGCTAGAAAGAGGAAGCCTAAGGAGATAAGGGGAATTAAAGAATATGCAGGGTGGCCTGTTCTCTAACCCAAAGAGAAACTACTTCTAAGCAAGAAAGAGGGGGGGAAAGGAAGCACAGAGGTTTTCTTTCTCTCTGCATCACATCGTCCAGCCGGGAGTCCCCTCCCTGCTGCGATAAAGGAGAGAGAGGCAAAGGAATCAGGAGATCAATTGGCAGTGCTCTGGCAATGGAAGAAAAGAGGCTGTAAATCACCCAGGGAAGCCAGTGGGAAAGGGCTGGATCTAAGAAGTCAAGAAGAAGTAGGCAGGATCTGAGGGGTCAGGATGAGGGAGAGCCGATTCAGAAGGGAAGATTAAGCAGCCAAGCAATGCAGAAGGTAGGATGCGGGTGTTGTTTGTTTAAAATGTACTGCACCTTTAAGGTGACTGTCATTCTGTTGTGTATTTGGGTGTGTGTGAAAGAAGGATTGTTAGTTTCTTACAAATCCAACCCAGGATGGCTTACGCATTAAAGCAGCTGCTACAATGCTAATATATAAATTATGCTTTGATAATTGCCTTGATTTGGTTAATACGACAGGCTGAGCTGAATATAAATCAATTATTGTTTTTTTCTGTGAGAACAGCTTTAAAATGTGTTTTCTTTAAATATGGGCCTTAGGAATTTTGGATCTTGCTTTGTTTCTTGTTCTGAAGAAGTGAAAAGTGTGTGTGTGTGATTTTTGGCTCAGTCTGTTTATTATTCTACTATTTTTAACTTTGTTTTGAAATGCATGAAATATACACGTAACCAAGAAAGCGGCCGCAGAAAGAGAACACAACTTAAATCAAAAAATTTACTTCCTTTTAAAATATGAAATGCAGTTTTTGTAACAAGGATTTCTTGGTTCAGGATACCAACGATTAATAGTGAAGTTAGCACCCACCCCTCTCCTAGAAAAATGAAATATTTTAGGAAATATTAAAAGGGCAAAATATTTCCCCTAAAAAGAGAAGTAAAAACTCAGAGAGGCAAAAACTCCCCCCCCCTCCCTTGTTAATGGGCCATTAAGGCCCGGGCCAGTCTATTCTACATAACAAAGATCTACCCCATTTCATTGCTCTTCATTGCATCACCCACCAGGTTTCAACCAAACTTTACACACAGACAACTTACAAAGCTAGCTATGACCTCTGACAGCAACCAATCAGGATATTCTTCCTGTGCCCCAGGAAGTTCAAAGCCCAGAGAGGGCATAAAACCCAGGGACTTTCAGCATCTGTTCCCTTTTTCACCCAGAAGCTCCATGTGATCCTGTCCACCATTAAACCATCTTTCCAAGCAGCCTCCATGTTTCCACTGTCTTTTTCCCCACTTGGAACTGAACTGCAGGACATTTCTTCCAACAATAACTTGTGAAAGGGTGTCATATCAGGATATTCCTGATATGACAAGCCACAATGGGGTACAATAGAATTCACATCCAAAACAAGAATTTGCATGCCAGAATTTTTGTTAGAGTTTGTGTGTGGTTTTTTTTCCATAATGAAATTTATGGTCCAATTTTTTTTTACATACTCACATATGCCCTACACCTCACAATACATGGGAAAAATATAGAAGCAAAAAATTGTTGACATAGCTATTCATCTGTCAAGAGAGGACTTCCCCTGTTAGAATTTTTTTTTTACTACACTATGTAGTACTCTACACTTTTCAGAGAATTAGAGCGGTTTCTCCTCTGATATGGCAATAGGTTACATCAGAATCAAGCTAATGAGATGAAGAAGTTATTACAATATGATGACCATTTTGGTGGCCTCCGGGAAATAATTTTTTACACCCCACTCCAGTTTTCTCTGCAGACAGATGTCCCCTCTCACACCAGCAACTGTCACTGTTGGCAGAGGTGTCCTTGTTGGCACTTCAGCCAGTCCCCACTTAAGAGGCTGGGTACTGAACAGACTGGGAACTGATGTCCTGCATGAAGATATTTGTCCTGCCTGTATGATATTTACAAAAGCTGGTTGAATACTCTTCTGGAAGATTCCAGGTCTTTTCTAAAATGTTCAGCTTCCTTTTTTTCTTTAAATATCCAGCCCTTTTTAATTTTAAAGATTTTAAGTAAAAATATGCAAAAATAATTTGTTATGTTATAGGAACTAATATTTGTTCCCTTTAGATCCTCCTAACTGATTGATAAGGTGTTATAAACAATGACAAATAACTACCCTATTTTTCAGAATATAAAACGCACCGGAGTATAAGACGCACCCAGGTTTTGAAGAGGCAAATTTAAAATTAAAGTTTTTGCACTCTGCAAACCTCCCAAAAACGGCCCGTTTTTCATGAAAATGGGCACTTTCCCCCCCTCCAAAAAAAGGCATGAATAACCTTTAGGGGGGCTTGCAGTGTGCTCCTGGGGGGGCCAAAAATGAGCAAAAACCAGGCCGTTTTTCACAAAAACGGGCCCGTTTTTTGTTTAAAAAGGGCATGGATAGCCTTTAGGAAGCTTATAGAGGGCTCTTGGGGGCTGGGGGGGGAATTTCTCCCCTCCCAAGCCCCAAGAGCTCTCTAAAAGCTTCCTACAAGCTATGCACGGCCATTTTGGTGAACAGGGCGGGGTTTCAGGAGGCAAAAATGCTGTATTCGGTGTATAAGACGCACCCAGATTTTCAGCCTCTTTTTTGAGGGAAAAAGGTGCATCGTATACTCCAAAAAATACAGTATTTAGGCACATGGCTCTTACTTATTCAATTTATTAAGTTGTAATTATTTAAAGTTACAGAGATAGGCTTTGTTTTTTGTTGGATTCAGACTTAGTTATATGAAACTCACTGTAATCAGCGGATCTTCTATTGATCATAACCAGATCCCACAGATTTTTCGGAGTTCACTTTAATCCTGGATCTATTGTCACAAAAAATGCATGGGCACCAGGAATGAAGATTAGCACATTGTTAGATATTAACACTAGCTACCATAGTTTCCACTCAAGTCCTCTATTCTGGCGGGAACAGAGGTTTAATCTGATTGGCTAAGAGGTCCGACAGCTCCCTATAAAAGGAGAGCTGTCAGACCGAACAGTTACTGGATTGTACATACTTGTCTGTATGAATAAAGAGCTGTTGTGGCGTTAAGCCAGTGTCTGCCTTCTCATTGCCCGATCTAACACATATCATTTCTCCATCCCTAGTAAGGTCTGGAGAAAACTTCAGACATCAATCCCACTAAACGGAAAGAAGCAATCATTTTGAAATAGTCAGGATTATTATATAACTTACCAGAAAACAGGATGAATACTTGATAAATATAAGCAAATCCTATCTCTTTTTCTGCATAGCAAGTGGCAGCATGCTAAGCCATAAACTAAAATTTCCAAACCACAGTGTTCACACAAATGAAGACTGCAAACATCATTATGTGTGATGTATTAATTCATGCATTGATACATGTAAAGTTCCTCAGTATTTTAATAATTGTCAAAGAACTTTGATAATGTGTGTGTTTGTTGTATACAGTACTACCATAGCTCACTTAGGGGTCTTATAAATACATTTGTCATTCCTGTGCTTTGTAAGGGTGACTTTCAATACAAGATAGCATTTGGATATTGAAAATAGGTGAGTGAGAACAGTTAGTGTCTTTTTAGAAGAGCAAGGTAATTGTCTTGCCTTCACTTTTTGGGAAACTAACATACCAGTATGGCTGTGAAGTACTGTAGGTGCCAGGATCAAAAGGAAAGGCATTTTCCCCCTGTTATGTGTGGCAAGACATAAATAGAGCTGCAAGAAGAATCAGACTCCATTACACTCCCAATGACATCATCACAGTGAGATGTTATGAGTCCAAATTGCCCCAATATTGCATTGCAATGAACTGAATTATTTTCTGGCTAAAATAGTCAAGCCTGATAAAATCTAATTCAATGAAATGAAAGAAAGAAATGGGCCCAAACCAGCTGAGATATTCCTGGCATCATTCAGAAACTGGAATGCAATGGTGCAATCTTTCATAAAAGTTTTATTTTTAAGAGAAATGTTTTGCATAGGCAGTTCCTATAATGTAAAATAGCTGGATAGTTTCACAATACACTAACTAGTTTGTAGTGTCCTTGTTAATATTTCCTTAAAAGATTAGAGAATATTATGCTATCATTTTTTAAACAATTTCTATTTCATTTTTGACATGGAATAAACAAAACAACTGGCGATATTACAAAAGTGGCCCCCTAAACATTTTTTCATCCCCCAAGTAATATCAACACATTGCTGAAATTCAAATATCACTTCCATCTGCACTTTTTTTCTTTGCTAATGATCAAATTGCAGCCATCAACATGAAAAAGGAAAGGAAAGGAAAGGAAAGGAAAGGAAAGGAAAGGAAAGGAAAGGAAAGGAAAGGAAAAAGGAAAGGAAAGGAAAGGAAAGACTTACTTTGTTCTTAAAAGTAGGCATATGAGTTTGAAACCATTCTGTAGTGAACTAGAATATAATTTCAATCCTGAGAAGTGTTAAATTGGTAGCATTGCCATCATATAAAACCTGCCATCATATAAAACCTGTATATGGGTCTATTTTAGCAAACAGCAAAAATAATAATGTACTTTGAAAAGAAGTGTATCTGCCAAGATATAAAGCTGCAGAGAAGTAATATGTGAATATGGCACTTACTTCTCTCCTGCCTTAATGAAGGCTCTTGAGCTCCACACCACAAGAACCGGCAATCCAATCTTGACTGTAAGGAACACTGGAAGTATTTCTTCTTTTGTAATATACTTTAGAATAACAGACTTGGAAGGGACCTTGAAGGTCTTCTGCTTAGGCAGGAAACCCTACACCATTTCAGACACATGGCTATCCAACATCTTCTTAAAGACTTCCAGTGTTGGGGCATTCACAACTTCTGGAGGCAAGCTGTTCCACTGATTAATTGTTCTAACTGTCAGGAAATTTCTTCTCAGTTCTAAGTTGCTTCTCTCCTTGATTAGTTTCCACCCATTGCTTCTTGTCCTACCCTCAGGTCAGTGATGGGTTTGTACTGGTTTTACTACTGGTTCACATGTGTGCGTGCGACACTTCTGCGCATGAGCAGAAGAGGCCGGGCAGGTGGGCAGAGCCTCCCGCCGCCACCACCACTACCGGTTCGGCTGAACCGGGTTGAACTGGGAGCAACCTCTCCCTCAGGTGCTTTGGAGAGTAGCTTGACTCCCCCTTCTTTATGGCAGCCCCTGAGATATCGTAACATTGCTATCATGTCTCCCCTAGTCCTTCTTTTCATCAGACTAGACATACCCAGTTCCTGCAACCGTTCTTCATATGTTTTAGCCTCCCCTAATCATCCTTGTTGCTCTTTTCTGCACTATTTCTAGAGTCTCAATATCTTTTTTTCCATCGTGGTGACCAAAACTGGATGCAGTATTCCAAGTGTGGCTTTACCAAAGCATTATAAAGTAGTATTAACACTTCATGTGATCTTGATTCTATCCCTCACCCCCATCTCTGCCAATGTAGCAGTTCTAAAGCATGCAAAATGCATATAGATAAATAGGTACCACTTCAGTAGGAAGGTTACAGAGCTCTGTGACATCATGCTGACCACATGACTGAGGAAATGTCTTTGGACAGTGCTGTTTCAGTGACCTTGAAATGGAGATGAGCACCAGCCCCTATAATCAGTAACAACTAGTGGACTAAAATTTGCAGGAATTCCTTTATCACAGGAACTAGTGGGTTCTAACCCATCACATCACATCATATATTGTATCATATGTGTATGTGCACACATGTCTGCATAGGCTATACACGTAGTAGACACATACTTAACTAATTTACCAACACAATTGTCTCTCTGTAAGTTCTGTCTCTTAATAGGGATATATATAATATATTTTTTGCCAAAGATCCTGCTGAGAGCAGATTTGGTTTTCACTTGTAGCAGATTCATAACAGGTTGAACAGTAGGAGGGATCAGTCCAGCTATTGGGGGGGGGGAGAGAGAGAGAGAGAGGAGAGAGAGAAGAGGAGGGTGGGGAGGAGAGGAGATGAAATAAGGTAAGGTAAGATATGGTAGTGGCATGTGATAATGGCATTTAGAACCCCCCCCCCCCCCATCTCACATAGGGATTCTTCTGGGCAGCGTAGAATTAAACACATAAAAAGCATCCATTGGTGTAGAACTCCACCATACAAATTGACAAAATATAGCAAGACTGAGGTTTACAACCAAATTATTTTACCCATCTTGTGAAGCCTTTCTTATCCCAGGTGCTGGTTTTCCTCTTTATTTGTCACTATCTCTTGTGTTCTCAAAGTTTGCTACCGCAATAGTTCTATGCCTTATAGCAGTTCACTATCTCGTGATAAGGACAATCTGGTATAATGCAGTATTGACATTATCTACATTTCTTCAGATTAGCATTCCCCAGTCTGGTGCCCTCCTCCACCTCCAGACTGGCAGCAGAATTCCCAGGATACCTTTCCTGCACTAATGTTGGCAGCCTGGGCATTACATCCAGAAGGCACCACCGTAGAGAAGATTGCTTTGCTCATAACTTCTGTGAAGCAAAGCACCCCTTTAGTATTTTATACCACCTGTTTCATATTGTGCTATTTTATTAAAACAAAGCATCATTTAATTAGATTTTGTCAAAGTTAATCCTTGCCATTTCTTTGTATCAGTTTTACTTGCAGCCTACAAGACACCCCCTATCAAACAAATTGTACCCACAATGATATATGGTAGGTCCTTTTAATGTGTAACTTAGCGTGCTTTGCAAACCCAGTTCATTCACACTATGGTTAAATAACAGTTACCATTTAAAATCAATCAGTTTATTACAGTCTTAGACCAGAGACCAGAACAAATAAAAATGCTCAGTAAATTATACAATTTAAAGTTCTAGTATAAAATAATAAATAGCAACTAAAATCTATAATAAAATCCAGTCTGTCAATTATACATGGTCGAACTATACTAAAATTACAATCCATAAACTGTGTGGCCCGTTGTGTAGGTTCAATGCTAAAAGGGAAAGGACTAAGCAGTGCAAAAGGTTTGCCACATTTGTTATATAACATAACTATGGTGGAGTAGACACGTTGTCAGGCGTGCCTCACTCAAAATCTGAGAAAGAACAACCCCAACTCCATTTGATTAGACAAAAGTACTTTTACTGGACATGAAATGAAAACAGTGAAAGTGAAGCAAGATCTGAAGCAAAAAAGCGCAAACTTGTACGCATCAAACGTTTCCCCAAAACCCTCCCCCCCCCAGTTACCCCAACCTAATGTCCAATCTCCAGCTCCCAAAGGTGTTATGTGGGTTGCATCTTCGAACAGCCTCATTCAGTTGGTATGCAGAGACCGTTGACCTTGACCAAACCCAAACACGAGCCATCAGCATGCACAGAAGATGTTGAGAACAAAACTCCCTAAGCGATATCTCCTCCGGCACCTATTTCTCCCCCCCACAAATACCATAAGCCCCCACCCTCCCCATTTCTATGGCAGCTGATAGCAAGCAGGCAAAGTAGAGGCTGACACACATGTTTGCGACAAATCCCCAGTGCTGCTGCACAGAATCTGGCCACTTGCACTGTAGTTATGGACTGTTCATCCTTAAGCAGCCACTGAAGATAGGTAGCATTGGAACAGCCAGGATACCTAGCAGTTATTGGAATAATGTTTTTTCCTAAACTCTGTGTAAAAGGAATATCTAAGGAGCATGTGACCCACAATCTCCACCTCTCCTGAGCTGCAGGAACAGTCTTTCTGTCAATGGTGTCCTTTTATACTTGCCGTACAGGATGGCCGATGGAAGTACATGGCACTGTGTAAGTGAAAATGCTTTCCAATGGTTTGCTGACTCCAACTGGCTAAAATAGCTGGCAGGAGCAACAACACATTTAATGGCATCTGGAGCCAGAAACAGCAGAGCTTTCCCTTAGTTGGCCTACCTCTTGATGTCCTCCACCCTTTGTCGCAAGGTTTGTGTTAGATCGGGTGAATGGATGAGGCAGACTCAGGCTAACAGTAACAATAGCTCTTTATTAGTCAACACTATGTACAATCCAGCAAAGACTCTGTCTGGCAGCAGCCCTTTTATAGAGAGCTGTCAGACATCTTAACCAATCACCTTTGAGTATTTTCCCGCCGGATCAGAGGACCTTGGTGGAAACTACTGTTCTAGCTGGGAGAACACGGGTGGACAAATGGAGGTGAGCCAGGTGCTAACAGTTTATTGCTAACAGGTTGCGAAACGCGGCACTTCACATTTCGTGCGTCTCAGCTAACTGGCAACAGCTGAGCCCTTTTTGTCAGCCCTTTATATATGCCAGGTGTCAAACAGTCACCCAATCAGCGTCGAGCACTGCGCCCCCTAGGGAAATGGACCAGAGGGAAAACTATGATACATAACACTCCTTCACACTTAGAATGCGCATGCGTAGTCTTCCAAATAGCCTGGGCGGTGTCAAACCCGCCCTGATCTTCGCAGAGTGACCTCTGCTTCAGAGTTTGTGGCCGCAGTTCCCATGACCTCGGGCCTAGCCCCTTCAGACTCTGACAATGCTGGAAACTCATGGAGAAAAGCAGGTAAGTGTCTAGGTTGTTCTATTCTATTATGTGGTCGCTCGGGGGAGGTAGACCGGAACATAGGCATCTGCTCTGAGCTCTCGGTGGCTTGCCTATAGGATAGGCCCTGTTGTTTCCCTGCCATGTTTGATTCCCTTTGCCGATTTCATAGCTGATTGATATGGCGCCTCCATACTCGGCCGTCCTCTAGCTCTATCAGGTACGAGAAGGGGCCCATGATTTTTCTGACTACCCCCGGGACCCATAGTGGGTGGCCAGCGTAATTCAGTGCATAAACTGTTGCGTTTAATGGAAAACCCTTAAGCTGAGTGTGCAAGTCTAAAGGCTTTGAAGGGGCATATTCTGGGTGTAACCTGTCTAGTGTTGTTCTGAGTCGCTGACCCATTAACAATTCTGCCGGGCTCTTGTTTGTTGTGGAGCATGGTGTGGCATGCTGCCATAGCAAGTACGTGTCTATGTCTTCCTGCCAATTGAGGGGGCCAAACCTAGCCAGCGCTTCTTTTGCTGATCTGACCACGTGTTCCACTAGGCCATTGGCCTCTGGGTTGAAGGGGGCTACAAAAGCGTGTCAGACCCCTAGCCTGGCAAAGAAATTGCCTAGCAATGCTGCAGTAAATTGGGGCCCATTGTCAGAAATGATCAGATCAGGTAACTCGTGGGTTGCGAACACCCTCCTTAACACCTTGATAATGGCAGGGGCAGTGATGGTAGACAATAATGCAATTTCAACCTACTTAGAATAAGCATCAACAATAACAAGAAAAGATTGGCCCTTTACTGGGCCTGCCAAGTCCATATGAATCCTGGACCACGGAGCCCTTGGCTGCTCCCAATTCTGGATGGGAGCTCTGGGACAGGCAGGTCGGGACTCCTGGCACTTAGAACAGCCAGAAACCCACCTCACAATGTCCTGGTCCATGCCCGTCCACCAAGCATAGCTCCGGCCCAGTGACTTCATCCGGACTATGCCCGGGTGGCCTTCGTGGAGAATTGTCAGCACCGCTTCTCTCAGGGAGGCAGGAATGATCACTCAGCCACCAGACAGGAGGCAACCCTGCTGAGAAGAGAGTTCCTGTTGCCTGGTTGAAAAGGGTTGCCACTCGGTGCCCAGTGGTTTCGCTGGCCATCCCCGTTCAGTCCAAGCCAGCACCTTGGCGAGTAGTTTGTCCCTGTGATTCTGACTTGTGACGCGTCTCCTTATGGTGTCGGTGCAGTCTTAAGCCACTGTCTGCAGTCAGGACTAGAAGCCCCTGTGGCATTTTTCTCTCGCACTCTGTCCTCACCCGAAAGGAACTATAGCCAGCTTGATCAGGAAGCCTTGGCTATAGTAGCCGGGGTGACCACATCAGCTGCTGTTATCGGTAGCTGCATCTCATCAATCAGCAAAACCTCAGAGGCAGGCTCTGGGTCTTTCACTGTGATGGGCAAAGGGCACCTGCTCAAAGCGTCGGCATGGCAAATGTGCTTCCCTGGTCTGTGATGCAAGGTATAGTTGTAGGCAGCCAGGAACACAGTCCATCTCGTGAATCTTGGAGATAGAATTTGGGGCGTTTGTCTGTCCCCAGCGATGATCTCCAGCAGGGGCTTGTGGTCTGTCACTATATGAAAATGACGGCCATAGAGATAAGAATGGAAGCGCTTCACCCCGGCTACTATAGCCAAGGCTTCCCGATCAAGCTGGCTATAGTTCCTTTCGGGTGAGGACAGAGTGCGAGAGAAAAATGCCTCAGGGGCTTCTAGTCCTGACTGCAGACAGTGGCTTAAGACTGCACTGATGCCATAAGGAGATGCGTCACAAGTCAGAATCACAGGGAGGGATTTGTCGTATTGGTGCAGGACATTCTCAGACGTTAAGAATTTTTTTACATTGTCAAAAGCTGTGGCTTCCTTCTTGCCCCAAACCCACTTCGCTGAGCAGTCTAGTAATCTGTGCAGGGGTTCCACAACAGACGCCTTGTGAGGCAGGAAAATATTATAAAAGTTGAGCAGACGCAGGAAAGCCTGAAGCTCGGCTTTGGTGCTAGGCGGAGGAGCCTGACTAATAGCCCGCACTTTCTCAGGGGTCGGATGAATGCCTTTCTTGTCTACTAAGAAACCCAAAAATTCAACTTGGGGAACTGCAATCTGGCACTTGGTCGTTTTAAGTTTTAAGCCAGCACCATGGAAATGCCGAAGTACAGTTCGCAATTGGGCCAGGAGGTTGGATAGGGAGCGGGCTGATACCAGGACATCGTCAAAATAGGGAACATAAAAAGTCCAGGTGCTACGCTAACCCCAAATTCTAAACAGTTACACTTAAATGTGCCCCTGTGTGTAACTATAGTCTGGGCTTCAGCAGTTGCCTCATCCACAGGCAACTGCTGATATAACTGAGCTAGGCCAAGCTTCGCAAATATGGTTCCCTGACCCAGGGAGTGCAGCAAATGCTGCACCACGGGCACGGGGTATGCGCTCTGCTGCAAGGCACGGTTCAAAGTGCATTTAAAGTCAGCACAGATGCACACAGAGCCATCATGCTTAACTGGTGTGACAATGGGAGTTTCCCAATGGGCATGGTCAATAGGCTCTAACACCCCTTGAGCCAATAACCTGTCTATTTCTGCGTCTACTTTGGGTTTTAACGCAAATGGTACTCTATGCGGCTTCAGACGCCGTGGTGGTACCTGGGGGTTTAGGTTAAAAGAGATGGGGATGCCAGTGTATTTTCCCAATCCTTCCCCGAAAACTTCGGGAAATTCTTTGATTAGCATGTCAAGGAATGGAGTGGTCTGAACCTGATCTATTCCCGTTATGGCCAGACCCAGGGCTTCAAACCATTCCAAACCTAACAAACTGGGCCTGGGACCCTTGACTACAATAAGAGGAAGTCTCTTATGATATTGCTTAAAAGACACCCTACAGAAAAACCAGCACTGGAATGGAATTTCCCTGAAAATCCTTCAACTTTAATGGGCACGGTTTCAATCTCGCTTGGGAGATGTCTGGCACAAGTCTCTTAATGCCTGCCCATGATATTATAGACACGGCTGAGCCAGTGTCTACCTCCATCTGACAGGGTTTGCCCTCCAGTCTAACGGTGAGGAATATTTTCCCTCTCTGGGTATAGACAATCTGATCTACTTCAGATTCATCTCTGTCCTCACTGACTGCAAAACATGAATCCTGCTTCCTGAACCCGGCATTCCTACCAAAACTGGAGGGTTTTTTGAAACCCTGGCTGGTGCTGGGAGAGTTCCCCTCAAAAGCACTTGCGCAAGGCGCAGCTGCCCTACAAACCCTTGCTAAATGGCCCTTTTTTCCACAACGGAGGCATTTTTAAAATGGCAGTCCGCTCTATCGTGCCTACCCCCACACCCTGGGCAATTTGTTCGGGACATGGCTTTACCCTGCCGACCTTTGGATTGCTCACCCCTTAGGCGATGTACTTCGTCGTTCCCGGAGGCCCCGGTGTCATTGATAACGTCATCATAGTGCACCTTGGTAGTCTTATCTGCGAGTTGTGGTCTGGAGAATCTCTGGATTTCCTCTATAGATTTCATTGATAGCTCTACCGCCCTGGCTTCATCCAGGGCCGTCTGTAAGTCGAGTTCAGGTTTGGCCAGCAGGCAGCGTTTGCTTGATTTCTTGTCTGTTTTTCCTTTTCTTCTTACCCTCCCAATAAAACTTTTTTTCCACTTTGAAAAGTGAGATGTTTAAAATAATCCACTACTACCCATTAAAGCAAAAGTCAGTATCTGGTGCTGCTATGATTGTTGGATCATGGGGTCGGTAAGCTTACGGATTTGCTCATCTCTCAAAACTCACTCCAGGACCATTGAGCCTCACCCATGCAAAACAAGAATGTCTTTTGACTGCACTCCCATATTTTCTGTGCAAAGCCGCCCAACTTTAAACCCATGTTGTGGGCCCTCCTCTTACTCTGAACTTCCAGAGTTATGATCTACACAGTTTGAACACCTCTGATGTTAACATGTAGCTAAAATAAGCCTACAGTGGTTTTGAAAAGCAAACACACAAAGAAAAATAAATAAGTCTTAAAACTAAAGAAAAAGTGTTGTTGCTTTTAAAAGCACGTTAGATTCCCCCCTGAGATGATAAGAGAACATGAATTCTTTCTTCTTTATAGTCCAAAATTTCTCTCCAGAAAACCAAGCTTTTCCACCTGAGTGTTAATTCTCACCAATTGAGCCTAGAGCTAGACTAGAACAATCTTGCTGAGCCTTAGGCCGCTAGAGGGCGTGCCAGGCCATAGCAATTTCCTGCCCTGCTTACTGAAAGAATGCCTTGTAAGCACGCAGGGAAGGAGAGAAAACGGGCGGCGTGTTGCCCGTTTTCCTATTCTTAAAAACAACACATTCTTACATAACCGGTACATTTATAAGTCATATGTCTTTGCTTTTTGCCTCGGTTTTAACACTGAACCTAGAGAGGAGTTTCAGTTTAACACCTCTTGCAAAGAGGCAAAGGAAATGAAAAACACAAGAAACAAGCAAACTAGAGATCAATGTCTTTTGAAGCAGGCGTTTGTGGATTGTGCATGTCTGCTATATACTATGTATATACTGTGTTTTGTGTTTTTAATTTCCATATATACAGGTGAAAGTCGAAAAATTAGAACATCGTGCAAAAGTTCATTTATTTCAGTAATGCAACTTAAAAGGTGAAACTAATATATGAGATAAGACTCATTGCATGCAAAGCAAGATAGTTCAAGCCGTGATTTGTCATAATTGTGATCATTATGGCATACAGCTCATGAAAACCCCAAATCCACCATCTCAGAAAATTAGAATATTACATGCAATCAATGAAACAGGTGTTATGGAAGACCAGGATGCTTCAATAGCAGCCTTCAGCTCTTCTGCATTGTTCGGTGTCATATCTCTCATCTTTCACTGTTGCTCAGTGGTCCAAAGTCCTCTTTTCTGATGAGACCAACTTTTGCCAAAAGCACTAAAAACTGGTTCAATGACCGTGGGATTACTGTGCTTGATTGGTCTCTTCATTCTTCCTCCATAGGGTCCTTGGTTTCCAAATGAGATGTAAAAGTTGCTCTCATCAGAAAAGAGGACTTTGGACCACTGAGCAACAGGACTTTGGACCACTGTGCTTCATTAAGACCAGGGTCAACACAGCCGTCTACCAGGAGATTTTGGAGCACTTCATGCTTCTTTCTGCAGACAAGATTTATGGGGATGCTGACTTCATTTTCCATCTGCCCACACTGCCAAAAGCACCAAAACCTGGTTCAATGACTGTGGGATTACTGTCCTTGATTGGCCAGCAAACTCGCCTGACCTGAACCCCATAGAGAATCTATGGGGCATTGCCAAGAGAAAGATGAGAGACATGAGACCGAACAATGCAGAAGAGCTGAAGGCCACTATTGAAGCATCCTGGTCTTCCATAACACCTCAGCAGTGCCACAGGCTGATAGCTTCCATGCCACGCCGCATTGAGGCAGTAATTGCTGCAAAAGGGGCCCAAACCAAGTACTAAGTACATATGCATGCTTATACTTTTCAGAGGTCCGATATTGTTCTATGTACAATCCTTCTTTTATTGATTGCATGTAATATTCTAATTTTCTGAGATGGTGGATTTGGGGTTTTCATGAGCTGTACGCCATAATCATCACAATTATGACAAATCACGGCTTGAACTATCTTGCTTTGCATGTAATGAGTCTTATCTCATATATTAGTTTCACCTTTTAAGTTGCATTACTGAAATAAATGAACTTTTGCACGAAGTTCTCATTTTTCGAGTTTTACCTGTATATGGAAATTAAAAACACCTACCTCGGGGATCACCTAGCAGGGAAAATACAACCCATCTGCTCCCTCTCCTGTTTTTGTTTTCATATTTAGAAATGACAAAACAGGGATTGTAAATGGCATCTAATAGCTGAAGTCCACATTTGTGATGTAAATATAAAATTGGGATGGATGCTAAGAAGCTTTGCAAACTCGGGAAATGAAAGACAGGCATGTAGTGGACTGGAAGCAATGGGGGAAATGGGAAATGCTGAGCATCTCTTAACACAGAGCTGATGAAATAACTGACCCCTCTGCATTGTATATGTGGGTGAGGTGGGGAGGAATTTTCCACCGCCACATCCTTCTGAAATGAAAAAGCAACATTATTGGGCCACCTGCTTCTAATTCCTAATTGTGGCAACTTAATTCTGAAATTGTTTGTTAGCTGCATAATATTGGAGCCATTAAATGTATGAAGAAGCCATTACATTCTTTAAAACATTGCAGTGGATTAGAGAGAGTGCAGTTTAATATTAATGTTGTGTTTTTATAAAACAACTTTTCTACTGAGGAGATAGGCTAAAATTAAATTTTTGTCTGCGGGGAAGAAAAAGAAATCCGAGAGATAAAGAATAGGGGGAAAAAACAGCAGGGGCATGGCATTATTGAAACATCCTAAAAAAAAACAACATCCCAGCTGTTTTGGAGAAAGTTCAACTATATTTTGACAAAGAAAATATGTTTTCCCCTGCAAATGGTAAGAAACTTTTTTTTTACAAATCGAAGACGACCGTTTAACACTTCGTACGGTTCATGGATGTGCTGTGAATATGTAGGTATTTTCTTTGGAGATTTCTCGTGTTTGCTTAGTAATACAGAGTGAGAACTATAAACAATGCCAACACAAAATGCCTGAGATACATTGATTGCTGTGAGAGAGATAGGTAGAGAAAGAGTGTGAGCATTTAATCTCTCTTGGCAATGGATGTTTGAAGTACGTAAGCAACCTACGTGATTGTTCTCATTTTACTTAATTTCATTTATTTATAATATTTATTGGCGCATGGGAATTTTAAAGCATACAACGTCAAGTATATAAACATATATTTCAATGTTTATTTCCTGTGATTGGCTACATGGAGGTTTGGTTCTTCATCTGCCTGTCTACCAATCAAGAATTAAAAACAGTAGGAATTCTAGTTTATTGGATAACTAATCTGAAACTTTCTGATTGTTTAACATTTTTTTAAAAAAACGAATCTTTAACATGAGATTTGCTGGAGTATTTAGAAAAATGTGGTGAGCACTTATGAACATCATTCCTATTTTCTTTAAATACCGGTAAAATAGAGTGCCTCTCCTAAGATTATGCATTCTGCAACACGGGTATGCAAGCAACAAGTGTAAACGCAAATATTGCTCTCTTTAAGAAATGAATTAATATGAAATATTTGCCCTTATAACCATTTCATATTGGTATGTCAATATTTCTGTACTTTGTCTCTTTTTTTAGTACTTGCTGCAATGAAATTATTTAAACTCAATGATGATGAGTTAGTAGCTGTATCATTCCATAGGTATATATATATTACATGTTTTGTCATATAGGCACAGTGCAATAGTTTAGGGACTAGACTAGAGAAAATTGGGTTCAGGTCACTTGTCTCACTGGGTGACATTCAGCTGTTCATTCTCAGTTCATTCTACCAGAAATGTTTGTTGCTCTGGGAACAGTCACAGGATGCCCCCTCCCCATCAAAGCATCAGGATTATCAGAGGAAAAGCAGGATAAAAATTCAGCAATGAAGTAAGTACGTTTGTATAATGAAAAAAATGTACTTTGCATAACAATTTCCATCCATAAATTTAAAAATACAAAGTAATTATGGTATGTCACAATAACAAATCGGTTTTTAAATTTGAACTCAGTTTAAATATCTGGTGCAAACCTAGTTTTCCTGTTAGGAGTTTTCCTAGCATTCTTTGTAATGGACTAAAAAGATAATATAACATCAAATAAAAATTATGTTTATTTAGAGCAAATTTATTTCATATATGTCTGTTTTATTCATTTTGGTGAGAAAAGAGATATTCTCTTAAGAGTCTAAATCTTAGCATGAAAAATAAAATAAAGTTTAGCTTGTCAAGGGTTGAAAGTGCTCCTTGGCCTTCCAACAGCAGCAAAGCCCTGTCAATTTGAAAGCAGACAACGCTGAATAACTTTTCTATGATGTTTTTCACTACACTGTGGTAGCCAAATCTCTATTTCCTTGATTTGTTGGAAGCAATTGTAAGAGTATACATAGAATGAGTGATAAAGTAATCTACATAAAGGAGAATTTAGCAAACCTTTGGGCGTGTGATCTCCTTTTTCCTTCTTTGGTGAAAACACAGAAAGGCATAGATGTCTTTTATTTTGTTCAATAGGAATTATGAACATGTAATCCTGTACACTGCTGAGTTACAATTCCCAGCACCTTTCACCATTGCCCATCATTATTCCCATCAATATAGCAGATTAAGCATATGAAGAAAAACTATGTGGTGAAGTTTTTTAATGGGGACAGAGCAAAGTAAATGAAAAGCAAACTAACAATCCTACCTAAGTCAATTTAGTGCTGAATTTCAGAAGTGAATGAGAAGGATGCCAAGCAGAGTCATAGGTCATCAGAACAGCATATGCTTTGCCTACAGAGATTCCAAGTCCCGTCTCTGACACCTTCAATGAGGATCCTGTTTCCATCAGATATTTTACTCCAGATTCTCATCAACCCTGGCTATTTGTCAAGAATAATGGACTTTATAATCCAACATGTTAACAACATACGTGCCTCTCTCTCGTATTAAAAAGCTTTCATGTAGTAGAACTGGAGGAGACAATTATCCTGACACTTTGGAGAGATGTTCCTGAACAGAAGATACTACACCTAAATGGACCAATGATCAGATACATGTCTTAAAGCCAATTCAATGTGCTCACCAGGCTCAAGGTTGACTCAGCCTTCCATCCTTCTGAGGTCGGTAAAATGAGGACCCAGATTGTTGGGGGCAATATGCTGACTCTGTATACCACTCAGAGAGGGCTGTAAAAAGCACCATGAAGCGGTGTATAAGTCTACGTGCTATTGCTCTTTGGTAGTGGTTGCTTTATTTTATCCCATAATTTCAAACTAACATTGAGACCTGTTATGTCTGACAACATCTGCTTTGAGAAATGCTTACATCAAGCAAGGATTTAACCTTCTGCACTTTGCAATCTGCAAATGTGACCTTGTACTCTATGATATATCAATAACTACCATATAACTCATTAGAAATAGCAACTACCTAGATGGATAAAAAATCCCAAAGAAAAACAAACTTTGAGTGTAACTAACAGTGAACTTCTGCTTGATTGTTGTGGGAAGCTGAAGTGAAGGGAGATTTTAATAAATATTCCAAGTTTTATTAAGAATACAAGAGAGATTTTGATATCCAAATAAGAACGATTCCTTAAATCAGCGTTTTCTACAGGAGCACTGTCAAGATTCATTCATTAGCTCTTTATATATAAAGTAAAAGATTTTGATGCTTCAAAACTTGGATCTCTTTGACTGCAGGCACAAGATATTTGCAAGGTTATCAGCAATTTCCACTGTAGAATATTGATTGCATATAATAGAAATCTTTGTTCTTGGACCAACCTTCTCTACACCTGTTCCTAGTCTTCTGAGCATTTTTTTAAAAATTGCTGCTTATTCTGAAAAACTGGTTTAATTGGTTGCAACCTGCTCATTTTCCTTATTATCCACTGGTCACTCCAAATACTATGATCTGCAATTCCTCTGGCCTGATTTGCTTTCCTTATCATGAGTCCATATGTTCAAATTTCTTCTTAAATCAGTAAAAATCTCTTAAGTGCATCTAAACTTTATTCAAGTCAAATTTTATGTCATTAAATTCTAGATTCTTAAGATAAGATGCAGTGTTAAGCAATGAACTGCATCACACTGATCTATTTAGTCTAGTCATTTCTAACATCTCTAAAATATTTAAAAATTACTATCTGATCTATGAACCATAGGATTAAACTTGTGACTTTCTATATATTTGACAATTTGTCTATTTTCTTCCTCTACTAGTAAGTAATCATTTTCTAATGAAAATAGTCAAATCATCTGATTGCATCAATGCTGCATCAAAAAAATTATTGTTTTAAAAGGAATTAGATTTATTTTCTGAATAACTATGAAACTTAAAGAACAGTTGCAATTCTTAAAATAAATGCCAGAACTGTATAATACTTCAAATTTGATTCCCAGCATGCATTTCAGATTGTACATGGGTGCAAATACAATGGCTGTGCATGCCACCACACCCTGAGATCTGTGGTGGAATTCAAAATGTTTTACTACCGGTTTTGTGGGTTTGGCTTGGTGGGTGTGGCATGGTTTGGTGAGCATGGCTTGGCTTGGCTGGCATGGCAACGGAGGAACTTTCCATTCCCACTCCACTCCAAGGGAAGGATACTGTAAAATCTCCATTCTCTCCCACTCCAGGGAAAGGTTAC